>NC_048287.1:5527498-5827498 GCF_009762535.1 Notolabrus celidotus | reverse complement strand
TTAGTTTTACTTCCTGCCCTTGTGCATTACCCTCATAGTATAATAAACGCACTTAGTATCCATGACGTCACCCATCTGTTTCTGAAGCGCTGTTTGGAAGCCAATCATCACCACGAAAAGATGCGGGCTTTGAGCCTCCTAGCCAACAGCTATGTGTTCCCACCTGTCAGTCAAGTCAGCTGTGCGTCTCATAATGGAAAACTTGTAATCTGAATATCTTCGAAATTACTGCATTATGAAAAAATTCACCCCCCGTACAGTGTGTGCAGATAGAAATTAGCTATTCAAACTACAATCGTCTTTTGTACCAGGCTGTAAACATGTTTATTTCTGCTGTAAAGATGTGCTTTTTTGAATGGGTGTGTATGTGGTTTCCGGTACTTCTGAAGCCAGCCTCAAGCGGACACTGGATGAACTGCAGTTTGTAACACTTCCTCATTGGACTCAATTCTCCTTAAGCTTGGATGTAACCCACCCTGCTCTAGCTTTACTTTGCCAGATTGGTGGAAATGGTGGAACCTTTACCTCAAATGGGCACAGTGACAGACAGCTACAACTGAACAGCTCCCCCACTCTTCCTGGAGTGGCGCTCTCTGACAGATGCTTTTCAACCTAAAGGACCAGTGGACTATGTGGATAGTGATGGTTAAACGCTGAAACATACGCATCTATTTTCATACAAAAAGGCAGCATAAATGACCCTCACATGTAACATATGAAAAAAATCCTACAGACGACATCTTGCACCATCGTTTGTGACTGTTTTTCTACAGTAACCAGGCTCAAGCGAACCAAAGCAAACAGAACAGCACTCTGTATTCGGTTGTTGTACTGTGGTTTAAATGTAATGAAGAGTCTGAATTTTCTGCACGCTCAGGTCAGTATGTCGAACGAGAAGATTACAGCCTCCCTCCTCTGGATCCCTTCTCTGGCGCTGACATAGAGCATGTTCAAGTTTAAAGTGAATTCCTAAGTTTCCTCCCTGTTGAGTGTTCCTCTCACAAATGCATGGTATGAGAATAATGTCAGCTGCCTGTGGAGATGGAGCTGCTGTGTGCGGTAGAAGGTGGTCCACTCCCTGCACTGGATGTGACCTCCTTTCTCTGCTTTACTTTCTCCTTAATGTGCGAGAGAGAGCCTCGGCTTTGCATTACAGTGTTTTTAAATTAAGTCTGCCACACACACACGCACTTCATTCTGCAGAGTGTGTGCCAGAATCCATCATACTGTTGTAAGGTGGCTATCAGGCTTGTCCCCAGTTTAATCACTTCCCTCATTGTCTGTCCCCGGCTGCAGGAAGGAGTGGATAGAGAAAGATTGCATTTCCTTTCAGCAAACCGTCACCTTGTGGCTTTCTGTTGAGCACAAGTGCTTTCAGGGGGCTAACAGGCAGCTGCTGGTGTCTGCTGTGTTTTCTTTTTTTGGTAAGGTGAACGGTTGTATGCGTGGAGGTGGTGGTGGTAGATGGAGGGATATGGCAGGAGGAGATTTGTAACCCGAGAAGAGGAGCATCCCCAGGGTGTTAAGTTTAGAAAGAGGACAGAGCTGGGAGAGGCGGAGCGTGAAGAGGAAGAGTGAGATGTGAGCAGAGATAGTGCAACTGAGGAAGAGCGAGGAGAAATTATCTGATTGAGTTTTAACAACAACAAGGAAAGAGGAAAAGTGAAGAGCTTCTCAGCAAAACTAAGAGTGGACTGTGACGGCTGGGTCAATGATTAACGCTTTGACTGTGATAAACACCTCTCTCTCTCTCTCTCTCTCTCTCTCTCTCTCTCTCTCTCTCTCTCTCTCTCTCTCTCTCTCTCTCTCTCTCTCTCTCTCAAACACACACAGTGTCAACAACCCAGTAGGAAAGTCTCAGATCTGTAACTTAGAAAAGATAGCATTACATTGACAACAGAGTCAAATTTAGAATAGTGTGAAATACCCGACTAAGGTTATCAAGTCTTCTTGAAGAACCAGAGGAAAATGAATCCTTCTGCAGGACCGGCCGTCCTGTAACATGCAGGCCGACATGCATGAAGAAACCTGTGATGGTTGTTATTATAGTGAGCCATTTCAACATGAAAGTGCTGGATTTGATCAACATTGCATCTGTTTGCAATTTAGGGATGCTCTATGCAGACATGCACATTACAAAATCATGAAACATACAGGATCAACTTAACTCATTGGTGTGAGCAACGCAACACATCATGTTATTATTATGTTGTTATTACGAAACAACCCAATTGTTATCCTGAAATAATGAGAAGAATAAGTCCTCAGAAAACTGAAATCCACTCAACATCATGGAAAAGCAATGTAAAAAGAACATATTCATGCATGTCCAATAAGGGCCCCCATAGTCACTCAATACTTCTTCCTTCTCCTTTTCGCACATGTAAATGAAAATGTTTCAGTGCTTGATGATCGAATTGATTGATTTAATTTTTTTTTTTCTTACTTGTATGTTTTCTCTATTATTGCTTTTTTCCTTCTCAAAATCACCAACGACCTCCCCCTCTCATCTGATAACAACTCCCTCAACATCCACTTCCTCCTGGACATAAGTGCAGCTTTCGACACCCTCAATCACTCCATCCTCCTCACCCGCCTTCAATCTTCCCTCGGTATCACTGGCACCGCCCTCTCCTGGTTCAAATCCTACTTCTCTGACCGCCACCAGTTTATCAGCATCAACAACCTCAAGCCACGCACAGCCCCCCTCTCTCATGCTGTACCCCAGGGTTTGGTGCTTGGTCCGCTCCTC
Source organism: Notolabrus celidotus (assembly GCF_009762535.1). Classification (NCBI taxonomy): domain Eukaryota; kingdom Metazoa; phylum Chordata; class Actinopteri; order Labriformes; family Labridae; genus Notolabrus; species Notolabrus celidotus. Next base: position 5,824,746 of record NC_048287.1, on the reverse strand, counting down.
TTCATCATCTACATGCTCCCCCTTGGTCACATCATACGCCGCCATGGCCTCCATTTCCACTGTTATTCCGACGACATCCAGCTTTACATTTCAACCACATCCATCACCGCTGCTTCCCACACCAACCTCACAAACTGCCTCACTGAAATAAACTCCTGGATGCAAACAAACTTTCTCAAACTCAATTGTAATCAATACGAAATTCTTATCATAGGGCCAAAATCCCTCACTTCCACCTGCCCAGACTTCTCACTCACTATTGATAAATCCACTGTTTCAGCATCCACCCACATCCGTAACCTTGGTATCATTTTTGATCAGTCACTCAACTTTCAACAACACATTAACAATATTTTCAAAAACTGCTTTCTTCCACCTCAAAAACATCGCCTGTCTCCGCCCCTCCCTTTCCTTCACTGCAGCTGAAACTCTCATCCACGCCTTCATCACCTCAAGACTCGATTACTGCAATAGCATCCTCTACGGTACACCCAACACCCTCCTCAACAAATTACAATACATTCAAAACTCAGCTGCACGCCTCCTCACTCACTCCCGCTCCAGAGACCACATCACCCCAGTCCTCCAGAACCTCCATTGGCTTCCCATCCCCTCAAGAATACAGTACAAGATCCTACTCATCACCTACAAAGCCCTCCATAATCTAGCTCCCTCCAACCTCACCGACCTTCTGCAGCCATATAATCCGTCGCTGCCCCCACCCTCTAGATCTCTCTCCCCCAACACCTCAGATTCTCTCCCTCACTCACCAACTTCAAATCTGGACTCAAAACACACCTATTTACAAAGGCTTTTAAACTATAATTGATTGATTTTTTTCTTGTTTTGTTTTATTTTGCTGCCTTGCTCTTCTTTGCTTTTTTTTTTGCACTGTTTTCCTTTGCTTTTCTATTGTATAATTTTATTTTCCTGTAAAGCGCTTGGAGAATCTTTTAAAGCGCTTTTATAAATAAAATGTATTATTATTATTATTATTATTATTATTATTATTATTATTATTATTATTATTATTAACATTTTCCAAATGAAAAAAAAACAAATAAATGCAAATAAATATTTCAGACATCCTGTCACGATGTAGAGAAACGAAGAGGGACCCAAGATGCAGACCTAAAAATAAAACTGATTCAATAACAAAAACTTGAGATAGACAAACTAAAACTTACTATAAACAAGAGCACTATAAGAACACGGAGAACACAGAACACAGGGAAAACATAGGCTGTTTTTGAAACGGCCTGCTGCACACTACCAACATACTGCATTTTAATTTAGTAAGTAGTACAACTGTTCTGTTGGATCTGTTTTGCAGGATGCTGAGCCCGACGTCACTGGATTTCCGGTAACGGAAAGCAGAAGTAAACAACAGCCGAGCTGTTCGCAAAACTGCTCCTTATGATCAGCATCACTTATGATTTAAAAAGTTAAGAAGTGGTTTATATGGAATTAAATGATTTTAACAGAACCTAAAAAATGAGTGCCACCGCCAAAAAAGAATACAAAGAAGAAGCGTAACGTCAGTTGTGCATTGTGGGAAACAGTACGTGAGGCAGACTGGTCCGATACATACTGAGACATTTTCCCGAACCAGTACGACATCCGGGGAGTTTTGACATACTGCAGATGTTGCTCTTGTTCACATACTACATACTGAATTTTGGCCAAATCAGTACGTACTGCTAGTATAGTAGGCGGTTTCGAAAACAGCCATTGACACAGGGAAGACGCACAATGATCCAACCCAGGAGAGGGGAAACAGAGGAACTTAATACACAGAGTAATCAACACAGGAGAGGGGAAACAGAGGAACTTAATACACAGAGTAATCAACACAGGTGTGAGCACAGGACACAGGTGAAGCTAATGAGGGCAATCAAACAGGAGGGAAACACACAAGGGTAGAAAGTAACTAAACTGGAAACAGGGATCAGGACTACAAAACAGAGAACACAAGACAAGTCTAAGAAACACAAGAACATACAAAAAGAGACATGGATCACTAAACACACATGGGAGACAAAGGAGAACTAATACAGAATAAACACAGGAGAAACCAGGTTATGAAACACAAGGAGAAAACTAAACTAAACATCGACTCATGACACAATGTCATTCTGGCTACTGGAAGGAATGCAGAATACAGAAGGATATCTACAATAGTTACTACTGAGCCATAACTTTAAAGGTGACATATCATGCAAAATTGACTTTTTAATGGTTCTTTACCTGAAATATGTGTCCCTGGCATGTCTACAAACCCCCCGAGAATGAAAAAAATCCATTCTGCCCCTGTTCTGCTTTCTCCACCTTTCTGTAAATGTGTGTGAAACGAGCCGTTTCAGACTTCCGTGTTTTTGTTACGTAACAACAATATCCGGTCTGTCACGGAGTCAGAGCTCGGAGCTTGTTCAGCCCATAGACTGTATAAAATAATACTGAATCCCTCCTCCGTTTTTCATTACCTGCACAAATGTGTGCTAACAAGGAGCTTAGGAGGGAGGCATGCTAGTTGTAGGCTGTCGGTTTTACTCCCCACGTCTGCAGATTTGAAGATCTAGTGGATGATTTTTATTTATCATGGATAAGTGCTAGCGCTAGTTAGCATAGCTACATAGCTACATGTTCGTAGCTGTGTACCAAGACACACGTCTACATACTGATAAATAAAACAACAAGAAACACTAAATCTGTGACCAATCCTTCAGAAAGGTCCTGCTACAGGCGCCTCTCCGTCAGGATCAGATTCTGGATCAGATTCAGAGGGTTGAAGTAACGCTATCTGTGAGCAGCCGTGTATATTCAGCCAACATGTAAACATTAGATCAACGTGCTGGAGAGCCGAGGGCACATCCACTTCCTTAGGGGGCGTGGTCAGAGAGAAAACAGAGTGTTCTGAGGAGGGCTGAAGAAGAGGGTTTTTCAGGCATGCCAAAATCTGATTTCAAAGTGTTTTTTTGAGCATAAACTTTAAAGACATGTTTTGGGGACCTCTTAGACCAATATATATTGATGAAAAAAGCATGATATGTCACCTTTAATTTCAGCTCATCATTCCTCACATCTATAATGTTATCTTGTATATCTAAAAATCCTTATCACTTGTAAAAATGTTAATTTCAGACAGCATCCTCCTGTACACATTCAAGGCCGTCCACAACCTCTCTCCCCCGTATCTCTCTGATCTCCTCCACATCGTCACCCCCTCTCGCTCCCTCAGGTCTTCCTCCTCCCTCCACCTCTCTGTGCCCCCCGCCCGTCTCAGCACCATGGGGAGCAGAGCTTTCAGTCGCTCTGCTCCCCAACTCTGGAACTCACTCCCACCGGACATCCGAAACTCTGACTCACTACCCCTCTTCAAATCAAAACTCAAAACCCATCTGTTTCAAACTGCATTCCCCCCTTAATTTCCACTGCTTCATATTTAACTTGGTGTTACTTTGCTTGTTGTTTTTATTTATCTTATCATGTTTTTTATTTATTGTGTTTTTTATCTGTCTGTAAAGCGACCTTGAGTGCTTTGAAAGGCGCTTCTAAATAAAATGTATTATTATTATTATTATTATTATTAACATTTTGCATTTTGACGCATAAAAAACAATTTCACATGTTTACGATTAAACAATTTGAAGCACTGTTAATTGTATTTTCAGACAAATATTTTTAAGTTTTTGAATAATTAAATAATCACAGAAGATTTCAGTGTTGCCTTCCTGCCCTGTGTCGCTTTTTAAAAAGAAGTATAGAGGAATATAACATCTGTATGATAGTCCAGTGTTAGTAGTTACAATAGATATGACCAGTGTAGAGAGAGATGATAAATAAATGATGCTTATTGTTAATGCAACACTCATAATTCAGTGCCCCACTTGGGTCAGCCCAGTGAAATATTCTGAACACGTCTCTGACTTGTCTCCAAATTTTAGACTTTAAGCTCGTGATCATCTCAAACGTTCCTGCTCGACTCTTCCCTTACATCCAACAGGACATATTTCTTATTGTTGTGCTTTGAAATTATGATTCATTAATATTTAATTTGTATCTGATTACAATTGGAGTGCTGCGGCTCACCAGCTTTTCATTCTACTTCTGCATTTCTTGTTTGTGCATCAATTACACTGAGACCAATTCCTTGTAAGTGAAAAGCTGCTCAGCGAGAAATCCCAGATTCTACATGTGATTCTTAGTATGGCGTAATCAGTGGCAGAGAGTGACAAAGTAAATTTACTTGAGTACATATTTTGAGCATCTGTACTTTACTTGAGTATTATTTTCTGGGGAACTTTTTACTTTTACTCAATTTGAAAGACAAATATCATACTTTTGACTCCTCTACATTTCTATCAGTGCTCTAGTTACTCTCTACTTTATCTTTGAAGTCAGCTGATGAATGTTCTTTTCTGAAATCAGATCCCAAAGACCATGAACTGTTGGTGTCCTTGTGTTTGGTTTGTCTCAGTGGTGTAGCCGTACCTGGGTTGAGCGTAGGTCAGATCAGACATTATTCAGATCAGTGTGTTCATTTAGTCGTGGTGATGATGGCTATGACTGAGAAGGATGATGATTCTCTACCTGAGCACCACGGCCATATTTTAAACCCACGTTTGAGCTTTTGAAATAAGGAATGATTGTTTGTATTGTTGTAAATCTCTGATCTGTTCACCACACAAACTTCATCACAGCCTCCAAAACATCAGCATCTAACCTGAGAAAGCATGTGGAGGTCTGGAGCTAACACACTGATTTGATTCCAGAGGAACATTGTAAACTTGTCTGTGCTTGTAGTAACTTAGTTTATATTTCATGGTAGACTTTTGAGATATGAAATCATGTTTTCTAGATAAACAGAACGGAGCAGAATGTACACCCATGCATTCTTGACTGACCTCATGCTTTGTGTATATACGTTTAGAGATATTTTAAAAAGTACTTTGAATACTTCTGTATTTTTAAAAGCACGTACTCCAGAACTTTAACTCAAGTCATAATTTTAATGGAACAACTTTCACTTGTACTGGAGCAATGTTTGACCAGGAGGATCTATACTCTGGGGAGTAATGGAGACATGTACTTTGTCCACCACTGGGTGTAATACCTATTAAATTATAATTTTTGATGCATTACTCTGCACATTGCTTTAATATTGCAGCAGATATATGTAGAGCTAACTTGTATTACTTTAATTATGTAGTTCTTGATAGCTTCAGGATCTTGCCCCTAGAAATCAGTGAAGGGTAATCTCATGTTGTCATGATGTTTTATCTTTTTTATTTTATTTAATATAAAGACATCAGCAATCTGAATCTGCACATTTTAACCTACAATTTCTAATACATAAAGAGGTGTAGAATCTGTCTGTATAGCCCCAGAGTTTAAGTATCATTCACCAGAAAATAGAAAGTGAAGCTCTACAAAAATAAACACCAAAGTCTGGTACTTGAGTAAATACACTCTGTTGTTTTCAACGACTGAAATAAACACACGTAGGGACACACTCCTGTCACGCTTGATCATGCACATCTTACATGAGGAAACAACCAATACACAACATCAATACTGACAGTAACCTGTTGGAAACTGATCCAAGTGAAATAATTTTACCCTCATTTTCAGACTCTAAATCATTGCAAACGTTTTATTGAAGAACAGTTTAGATTAAAGCTTTCGATAATGAACATTTCTAAATATGATCAGATACGCTAACCCCAACACAAACGTGGTGTCAGCCTTCAACTGATCCATATCAGAGGAGCACTAAACAACGTGCAGTATGTCACCCAGCTCTCTGCACGTCCATACAGTAATGCTACACTCACAACAGCACGTGTGCACCCGGTGCATGAATCATTAACCATCTGCTGGTTGGGTGGAGCAAGGGAGGGAGGGTGAGGAGGACGACAGAGAGAAAGAGAGCACAGAACAAAGTCTGTTTTTTATGGCTTCTCTAAGACCCAAAACAAAGGATCTGTTTAGTGGCCTGGAGCATGATGGGAAGATTGGGCTGAAGAGGGGGTGGTTCCAGCAGAAAAGAACAGAGGAGCTCAGTTATCAGTTGTGGTGCTTAGAAGAAGCTGTTCATGACACTCATGCCTGTACCTTTTTATTTGAACCTAATGTAATGAACTGAATCACAACTGATGGCTCAGATTAACATCAAAAAGAATTACTATTACTTTATATTTGTATTTCTTCAGCTACATAAACACATAACGTACACTGATGTTAGAGTGTTACTGATATTTTGTATCCGCTTATAACAGAATCATGTATTTCCTGTTATTTGTTTCATTACATTTAAACCTAAGAGCTCCTTGATGTGAAAATATAGCTTCAGCAAAACCTTAAAACCATCACACATGTAGCTCTTAGTGTTATCAAAATTGAAATGTAATGTATCAGTTAAGTTCACGCCGTTAAAAAGGAAAATTGTTCATGTCACTGTTTCAGTGTTCATATTGAGAAGAAATTTGAATTTAGTTTTAGTCTTACTCATGTTCAGAAAGTTGTGGTTGATTTTCATATTTCAATCTTTGAGTCTTGTGTTGTTTTAGTCAAGATTAACTCAGTGGAACCAAGCAGCAATTTTGGGAAATGATGCAAATGAAGAAGCTCTAAAAATTGCAGTTCCTCAAGTGTCCACTTGAGGGTGACTGCAGAAGCCACAGAAGCCACATGAACACCAATTCTTAAAAACACAATAATAATAATAATAATAATAATAATAATCCATCCATCCACCCATCTTCCTCCAGGTCCGGGTCAGCAGGGAAGCCCAGACACTCCTCTCCCCGGCAACTTCCACCAGCTCTTCTGGGAGGATACCGAGGCTTTCCCAGGCCAGCTGAGAGATATAATCTTGCATCGCCCAATTCGCGTGTTACGTGCCGCCAGATCAGTATTCGCGTCTCTGCTTTGACTTTACATGTACTTCATTCGCACGAATGATTTTATTTGCGTTTGGTGTGAACGCACCATAAGGCTGAGCCCAGACACTCTGAGGAGAAAGATCATTTCGGCCGTTTGTATTCACAATCTTGTTCTTATGGTCACTACCCACAGCTCGGGACCATAGGTGAGGGTTGGAACGTAGATTGACCGGTAAATTGTAATTATAATAATAATACTTTATTTATGTAAAGTGCTTCACAATGGGGAATAAAAGTAGGTATAAATGCAAAGCAAGAATTAAGAAATTAAACAAATATAAAAGCATTCAGACTTATAAAACATACTAATAAAATCAAAGTTTGAATTAAATAAAATCACAGATCGAAAGGTTTTATGTAAAAATGTATCTTGAGTAATGAACTCATTAGATATAAAGATGTTAAAACTAAAAGTTTTGCGTGAATGGGGGCGTGGCTGACTTAACTGACAGGTATATGAGGGATGCACACTGTAGCTGTTAGCATGGAGGCCCAAAGCCCACCTATTCTTTCTCTTTTGCTCGGTCAGCGTAAAGATTAATTTATCATTTTCATTAAATGATAGGTTAAAAAGAAAAACAATCAGAGATGTAACTGGCTGTCCACTTGAACAGGGCAGACTGTTTCATCTCATCATTATTCGTCAGGTTATTGTGGACGGAGATTTGACACACAGAGACCTCACTGTGACTTACTTCAGTGGTATGAATCTGGAAAAGTGATTTGTGATTTATTTTAAATAAACAGGTCTTAGTTTTGCGAAAATAGTGAAATCATTCATTAGAACAGAAAACTTTACACTTGTGGTTTCTTGATGCATATGATCACAGAATAAAACACTGTCCAGTTTCACAGGTCCCTTGATTGGCACCTTGTGAGTGTGTCTCGTCTGGTCTATGCGTTCATGAAATAACGCAGTATTATGCCATGTGACTGTTTTTGTACTACACTCATGCGTCATATTAGGGGGCGGGGCTCCTGAAGGGGGAAAACAATCCTTTCCCCCAGCCTTTAACACTGCAAACGCACAGATTTAAAACTCTGATACTAATGCTGACAAGCTGTCATGTCCTAAACTGAGTCATAACTGTCATTTAACAAAGAATGAGACATAAATAAACCAAATATGATCGGATTACTGTCCATATGTTATAAAAGACTGCATGAATGATCCCACTCAGAACCCACAGACAGATTTACTAATCACTGATAAGGGATCATTTCACATTTTCTAGAGATATAATAAATTATACTCTAACATACTTTTGTTAATACTGAATAGAACAGCACCTAACATTTATTTTTATCAATGACGTGTTATATCATGCAATGATTTACACACAGAGCAGCCTCAGAAATGGTGGTATGTAGTTCACTTGCCTTCTTACTATTAATTCAACATCCATGGTACCACTGAAAACATCACACACTGTTTGGATAAGGTTAATAGAAAGTTAAAGTCACTGAAGTGCTGACTACAGACATGCATATGTTTGGATTTTGGATCCCACAGACGACCAAGCCCAACATTCCCCCGGTTGTCTTCAGTGGCCTCAGTGTTCTCCTTCTTGGCTCTACACCAAGCAGCATCCTCCGGTCTCAAAATATGAAGCCCATGCAGAAGTGTTATAAACTGCAGTTCATCAAGTTCCGGTTGAGGCTGACTGCAGAAACACCGTGAATTTTTTTCTAACGTGACGGTTCAGAAGATATTATAATAACAACTTTTGCCCATTTAAGGATATGACTGACTTGATTGACACGCGGGAACACAGTAGCTGTTAGCAAGGAGGCTCAAAGCCGCCTCTCTACCTCACATTAGCTTGACAAACGTTAGGTTGGGTTCAGCATTTCCAATATGGCGCCTGCCGACAATTGGCTTCAAAACAGCGCTTCAGGAACAGATGGGTGATGTCACAGATACTATGTCCATTATTTATACAGTCTATGCTCTTGACTTTGGTTGGTAAATAAAACTTTATATTCAGATGTTTTAGTTTATTTATCGTGCAGAATGGCATGCAGACGCTCTTCTGCATTGTGGCTAGTGCCCCCCCCCACCCAAGGTCCAACCTGATGTGATGTTTTCTGTGATGCTGACTGAGTCTATGGCAGTGGAGCCATTTTGTTAGGCCCAGAGTTGCTTTGGTAAAATGTGTTTTTGAAAGGGATACTTAAGCTGACAGACAGGATTCCAGGACTCAGTCAAAAGACTGATTTAAAAAAGGGATGCGGCACCAGACCAAATATAGCCACGGTCATTTTGCTCTTTGTTAAAAAAGGGGAAGCCCAGTCACGTCTTAATATACAAGACTTCTGCATTTGTAGACTTCTTCATTTCATATCACATCATCAACTTTTCATCAAATTTTTTGTTTTTCTCCTAAATTAATCAACTGATCAAAGCTTTAATGACGTCCTCTGCAGAAGTGCTTTGTTCCTTAGCTTATCTGTGTGTATCTCAGATTGTGTGCAGACGGACCGGCTTTGCTCTTGATGCTCATTGTTTGATTCTTAAATCTCAAAGACTTCACCATGGCTATTTTTTCCAACATTAAGAAAGCCCCACTTTGGCAAAACAAGACATTTTGCAACTGTCTTCACATTAGAACTCCTCGTTATGAGTAAACAGATCCACTTATGTAATATTGGTTGAGAAATAACTTGTTATGGCAACATGAGTTTCGGCAAAACAATCCAGACTTGAGGCCCACTTATCTGCCTTCGTCCAAAGCTTTCAATAAAAGCACCGTTTCTATGGACCTGACTTGTTTTGAGTCAGATTTAAGGGGAAGTTCTGCAATCAACCCGCTCTCTATCTGTACAAAGGGGAACACTAAAAATGGAAAGTGCATACGTAACAGATATTAGAAAAAAAGCCCCCAAAATGACAAAGAGGACGTCTAAAAATACAGTTCTCATAGATGTTCTCTGTGTCTCTGGGGTTCAGAAGGAAATCTGCTGTTATTCTGGGATAATCATTTGGTGGTGTTTTTGCTGCCTGAGACGTGTAGTGTGTTTCTTAAGTTGAACCTTGGCGTTAAAAAGCAGCAAAGAGAAAGCAGGGACTGAACGATGTAACCTTTAACATGTGGGCACCATGAGACCACACAACCAAACATACAATAACTTAACTTTTAACCTTTAACTCAAATACACAAAATCCAGCTTCAAAGAGAACATGCGCCTGATGTCCAATGTTGTAAAGACATCTGAAAAACTTTCTCACAATGCAAAGAAGTGTCACATGTTAAAATAAATCTGTATCACTTAAATCAACATGTAAACGAGGAAAGACTGTCCTGCTTTGATTCAAAGTTTTATTATCATCATGTGTTTTACAGTCTGGACGGACGTGTTGATCAGTTTCTCCACCTCTCTCTGTCTCAACAACTGCTAGATCATCCTCATGACATTATGATGTCTGTGGTAATCCCCTGACTCTCTCTGTAGCACCATCAACACATAAGATGTCGACACCCGTAAGTGGAGGTGGCACAAAAGAAGGAATCCAATTGACAAGGCAATGACTTTTTCTGGAGTTCCTATTCAGCAAGCAATTCAGCAAGAATGCTGCCTCCACACAGAGATGGCATAACTAACATTTCTCTCATGGGCTGTTTTTGGCAGGTAAAACCAAGCCAGTATACCAAAAGAATTCTAGTATAGTTTGGTCTCTGAGTGTTTGCTGAAGATTGGGGGAGGTGGTGAACATAAACTAAAGGCGTTTTTCGACCGGAGGAACTTTACCCCGGAACTACTTGCGTTTCGACCGGTGGAACTAGGGTCTAAATTTAGTTCAGGGGTAGATAATCTCCCCCCCTGAAAAGCCCCTGCTAGGGGAGTAGTACTTTTCAAAAAGCCCCGAGGCTTTTGCAATGATGAACATGTCTGAATGGTAGATTAACCGCAGTGTTTTTATTCGGCCCGCCGTCCACAATAACATCACACACATCTGTGATTCACTTGATTTCTCTTTCTTTCGTGAGTTTTTATTTGTTCTATCTTTTTTGTATGTGTGTGTACTTTTCAAAAGAAGAAGCTGTGATTCTCTTGATTTAGCAGCTTGTAACAGTAGTCTTCTCTCAGCCCACCGTGAATGCGTCTCTCCCGGTGTTACGGTTTTAAAAGTGACCCTGTAAACTGGAGACCTTCAGCTGAATGTAACAGTGTTTGTGGAGTTTATACAGCTGTTGAAACACAGAGGGAGTTTTAAGATTCAATATCCTCATCAGATAAGTATTTAATGATCATCAAAAGACGTTTATGAGTGATGAATCCCTCATAAACTTTGATTCAGTGAATCCATCTGTGATGAACTATAGCATGATCCAAAATAGCGCGAGCTGAGTCTCTTCCATGCTAACAGGGTAACTGTGATACCTGCCGGTCACTCTTCTTCTGTGGTGTCATCTGTGATGAATGGCATTCGTCTTTGACTTACTGCCCTCTACTGGTCTGGTGGTGTAGTGCATCTACTTTTTATTTCCTCCATATGTCACTGGCCTGATTTGCACAATCTACCCGGGGCTTCGGCCCCGCGGTCAAAACGCAGACAACAATGGGGGCACAGGAACCTTTTAGTTCAGGGTAAAGTAGTTCTGGGGGCTGAAAGACCCCGGAACTCTTGGTCGAAATGGTGCATATCGACCAAGAGTTGCGGGGTCTTTTAGCCCCCAGAACTACTTTACCCTGAACTAAAAGGTTAGAGAGACACATTTGCAGTGGGCTGAGAGAAGACTACTGTTACAAGCTGCTAAATCAAGTGAATCACAGCTTCTTCTTTTGAAAAGTACACACACATACAAAAAAGATAGAACAAATAAAAACTAATGAAAGAAAGAGAAATCAAGTGAATCACAGATGTGTGTGGTGTTATTGTGGACGACAGGCAGAATGAAAACGCTGCGGTTAATCTACCAATCAGACACGTTCAGCATTGCAGGCCCGGCCCCCCAAAAGTACTACCCCCTAGCAGGGGCTTTTTAGGGGGGGAGATTATCTACCCCTGAACTACATTTAGACCCTGGGTCCACCGGTCGAAATACACGTAGTTCCAGGGTAAAGTCCCTAGTTCGGGGGTAAAGTTCCTCTGTTGGAAATATGCCTTAAAAGAGGAGGAATGTAAACTTGTCATAACTCTAAAGTTGCCTTTTTAATGTGCTTTGCATCATTTGTTTATCTCTGTTTACAGATATTGCATTAAATTTGGAAACTTAAAGTGACCTGGACCCTGCAGCCAATTTGTCAACTCATTTCACCCCCCTACCCCCACTGGTCACTTGTCCTAAACTGAAGAGTCTTTTCAATCAAACCGGCACTCCATGAGGTTTATTTACTGAGTAGTATACCACTGTTTTCTTTAAATTCATGATTATACTCAATGATGGAGAGAAGCATTAAAAAGTGGCATTGCTAGTCTTGTCTGCCTCACTTTGTATCCATGCTTTGTGCATTGAAGATGTCTCTTGCCTCTTCGAGCACCACCTTCTGGGTAAAATACTATAAATAAGTATAATGAACCGGATGTTTTCATTTTGTTTTAATGCCTGACTTCCTGTCCAGCTCCATCTGCTCTGTTGAGATTGATGCGTTGTTGCATTTCTGATCCAGAGGGTTCCGACCTGCCGGATCAGAGACCCAGCCAGATTGAATGGAGCAGATCCAGTGGAAGTTAACACATTGACTAGAATAGAAACTTATCAGATACGGTGCCGTGACGGATCAGAGACGGACCGGACACAGATCTTGTGGAATTTGGCCGTCACCAAAAACAGATGATCAAATGCTTCTTGTGGGAATGTAATGAACCACTAAATGATGGTTATCATTTCAGAGACATACCTAGATCTGGATGCTATAAGATGCTAATTGGACTGGCAACCTACAGGGAAGAAAAGGAAGTGTTGGCTGGAAGGTGTCATCACCAAACACTGGCTACACCTGAATGTCCAAAAAGTTGATCAGAATTTCCAGAAGCATTTTTTCATCAGACTACAACCAATGTGTTCAGGGATTGATTTGTTCGGCGATGTTGAGGGACCTTAAATCCAGAATATTTCTGTTCAGAGTTAGAGATTGTGTGAATCTCGCATCTCAACCCTCAGACTTTCTTACAGATAAGCGTTATTGTGTCCTATCAGTTTGGTTTAGACGAACAGAGAAGCATTTTGACTGCAGAATCATTGTTGATTTATTCTCATGTGATGAACTGTAAATGACAGAGTTAATCATTCAGTTAGTTAGAGTGATGATCTAATACTGTTGGCTCAGGACTCATTCATACACCAAACACCTCCTTATACAATTTTCTGGATTTGCTAAATAAGTGGCTGTGATGACAGACCATCACAGGTGTGTGACAAAGGTAAAATCACTTTAACCTTAATTAGAAGGTACGAATATGTGTCAGTGAGTGTTGACTCAGCCTGCGGAGAGAGAGAGAGGGAGATGAATGACAGCCACGGCAAATGCTATATTTTATAGATAATACATTATTCTTTATTATGGCATTTTCTCAAAGCATATGAGCCAGAATAAAACACCATCCAGCCCTGCCAGACAGTTGTGACACGTTCATTTTAAATCAATGCATGGCAGTAAAAATATGGTATTGATTCTCTAATGGGCCTCATGAAGGCTGCTGCAGAGTAGAATGAAAACACAGCAGTCACACCATATAAATCACCGATGTGTGGTTAATGTTAACATACCTCTCTGATGGTGTCAACAACAACTGGAAGCAATAATGAGCAAGACGAGGATTACATCAGGGCTGTTACCATACAGGTCTGTGTAATAAAACATGTTCATTATAGGATTCAATGAACTGCTCAGACTGTCTTCACAGAGACTTAAGAGAGGATCCTAACCGGGCTTATGTAGCTGCAGTGCAGTCTGAACCGCGACCATTCTTTATGTAGCCACAGATGAGTGAGTGAGTCCTAAGCTGCTGGCACCAGGGTTGGAATGGAAGATTGAGGTGGATCTGGGCAGACAGCTCCAGGACATATCTACAGCACCACCCTTTGCCCAGACTTGTTCTGGGGTCCACCAGATCCGTGTCAGGTCCGTCTCTGATCTGCCGCTCTCTCGTCCGTCAACACCCACCGGTTGCGTTTTCGGAACGCAGCACGGAGCAGGGGTCTGATTTATAAAAGAGTGCGTAGAAGAGCTTTATGAATGAACATGCAGACAAATGAGCCGGAAGATCAAAGGTTCTCACAGTGAATCACGGCAACAACAGAGAGGAAGACGGAGAAAATAAAGTTTCTGATACACAAACCGTGGTCCTCATGAATGAAGCGGAGGTCAGAGAGCACGCATTGTTTCTTTCTTACAGCAGGAGGGACAGTGTGGAGCAGATCCAGTGGGAGTTAACACATTGACTGGACTAGAAACCTACCAGCTCCAGTGCCGTGACGGATCGGAGACGGACCGGACACTGATCTGGTGGAATTTGGCCGTAAGATTCTACCCGGCGGAGGTGGGGGCTAGAGGTTTTGTTGAAGCTTCAGCAACACGGCAAGGACTTGGGGTGTCTGGGAGCTCATGGAGAATGAGCAGCCTCTTGGAGACATCCCTGTTTTCTGCCCCACCACCATATGTTCAGGTTTAGGGGGGGCAAACATCTATGAGCATCTTATCCTGTCTTGATGTTGGGTCTTTATTGATAATAGAACATAGAATACGGTCTAGACCTGCTCTGTTCGGAAAGAGTCTGAGGGTAACGTTTGTTGTGATTTGGGGCTTTATAAATAAAGATTGATTGATAGTGTTAGCTGTGATGGATGATCTAATTTTATGAAAACCTGCACTTATAACGTGAATTCACCCTAAAACAGGGACATGTGGTATGCTTTCTGGTCAGGTATTGTGTAAATCCCCCTCTTGCGATCAAAACAGCCCATGCCACTGACCCTTTAAGGCACATGCACGACTAGACAGCTGAGGTTTCTGTGCTATACTAAGATATTAGCAGCAGGTCCTGTAAGCTCTGTAAGTTGTGAGGTGGGACCTCCATGGATCAGACCTGGCTGTCAACCACATCCCACAGATGCAAGAGAGGGTGATTCAACACCTTGTACTTTTTATTGTGTCCTGTGTGGCAGGGTGCATTACCCTGCTAAAAAAAGGCAACTTCCCATTGGGAATACCGTTCCTATGGAGGGTGTACTTGGCCTGCACAAATGTTTAGGTAGAAGTCTCAACCACATAATTGGTTACCTGAGGTTTTCCAGCAGAACATTACTCAAAGCATCACACAGAGTATGCCATCTTGCTTTCTTTGCATAGTGCACCATGCATGCTATGCCTTCTCCAGGAGAAGACAGGATTCATCTGACCAGGCCACCTTCATCCATTGATCTGTGATCTAGCTCTGATGCTGACGTGCCTGTTGTAGGAGCTTTCAGTGGTGGACAGAGATCAGCACTATCAGCACTAGCACCCGGTCACCAAACTGTGATGCACCAGATTGAGTCCAGTGGCTCTTCTGTGTGATGGGACCACACAGGACCAGCCTTTGCTCTTTGCAACCATCAGTAAGCCTTGGCTGTCCATGACCCTTTCTCCAGTTCATTGGTTATCTGTCCTTGGATCACTTTAGGTAGCTACTGTGTGTGTGTGTGTGTGTGTGTGTGTGTGCGTGAGTGTGTGGTTTCCAGTGCTTACAGAGCCAACCTCAAGCAGACACTCGAGGAACTGCGTTTTTTTTAGCACTTCCGCATCGGCTTCATTTCCCATGGTTGGAGGTTGCCGCTTGGATGACATGGTCAGATAGTTATCTTTCTCATGCTTGTAGTAGATTGAAGGCGTGTGCTTCTGGAAAACAGGAAAAGCTAGTTACAAGATGTTCTAACTTGTACACCATGATGATACATTTTACATCAATCCATGAATTAGACATGGTCCAAACTGGGGGGGGGGTGGATCATCAACCACCTATGATCCGCTGCACCACTATTGAGACTATTACATTCCCTGAAGAACACCAGCCTCATCAACACGGCTGGTAATATCTGAACTATTTTTTAAATAAATTTTCACAAATTATGAATGTCTTTGAATGTTCTCACAGTAAACACAACACATAGCATTCAGAAACAGATGCATTCTTTTTTTTTTTTATTACTACTATCAAAGTTTTTGGCAGCGTAATCACAAAAACACTCTAGGTGGGCCTGTTTTGGCGCTACAATGCGGTATTGTGTGTGAGATAATACACTCTAAGAGTGTGTGTGTGGCAGCAAACAGCAGTGTGTTGCAGTAAAGGCAGGGGGCAAGGATCGAGCGTAGCTGCAAGCTGTCACACTCCTGACTTAAAGAGGCAGTGCGCCAACTCTGCACACACATGCACACACACACACACATTCATTTACAGAGCAGCTATTATACCCAAGAAGCTAGTCTGGAGGAAATGAAGCATCATTGTCATACGTAAGCAAACACACACACACACACACACACACACACACACACACACACACACACACACACACACACACACACACACACACTAACACACACACACACACACACAAACCCCAGCCTGAAGTGTTCTCTTTTGTTAAGGTGGACAACAAAAGACAGCGGGACAATGAGAGGAGGAGATGGCTGCCTCTGAGGAGAGCTATGAATGAAAGAAGAGATTGAGGAGGGAGAGAGAACAGACGTGGTGTTGCTGCGATGGACAGGTGAAGGCAGGCAGGGAAATGGGCGACTGGATGAGTAAATGCCTATTATTATGGCATTTAACACCGAGGCCGTGCCGGTGTTATCGTGTATCTTGTGGTGTTTGGATTGGTAGTGTGCAGCACTGGAATAGAAGATGCATTAGGTCACTTCCATGGTGCAGCAGGCGGCTCTCGGTAACCTTGTATTTTTATCTAGGAATGGGGGCTTTTGCATAAACAGTGTTTGTGAAAGAAAAAAAATCCAGGGACACACAGTGCTAGAAATGCTTGTTTCTTGGATTTATCGCAGCCCAAGGTTATTAACACGTCCTTGTACTGACCAAACCCTGTGATTTGTCCTTCACTTCTAAATCCCAGCCTCTCCGCTCACATCGCCTCAACATTCACATCACACTTACACCTTCTCCCCACTGTGCACACACAGCTGTGCACGTCCGCAGACAGACATACATCCACATACAGCTCCCCACCCACACACCCTCAAGAGCGACGTGGAATCAGGACTGTGGATGCCTGATACCTCGCTGTGCTCTGTCAGAGACCCAGTGGCAGAAAAGTGGCCGAATACATGTGCGAGGATGGGGGTGGGATTAGAGCTATTTAAAGCTGTTCGCGTCTGTCTCTCCAGGCTCAAGCACCAGATACGTTCTCCCCTCCTTCTCTCATTTTCCGCTTTCTACATCTCATGCACTTCTGGCTCAGTAAAGCAGGCATGCAGGCCTCTGCTCCTGGGCTCAATCCACTTATGTAACATTGTCATTGGTGGAGAAGGAGCACCATCTGTGCCTGAGGCTACTGTACACACTGTCCTCAGTGTGTGTTCACATATGTACACTCCTTTGTGGGTCCTTGTAAATGAGAGGGAAAGGGTATTACTGCTTATAATCTGTTGTGTAAATCATCAGAGGTGTTTCATTGTCATTTCAATATCATTGATTGTCACATTTTAATAGGATTTCTATAAAAGCATACGTAAGCAAAAGCAACAGAGCTTCTGTGAGGATTGTTTGGTTTGTGCCAAAGCATTATGTCTCATCTCTTTACTGATCCCATCCTGCACATGTGTAAGGAGTGGGGGTGTAGCGGTATACATAAATCATGGTTCATAGTGTACCTTTGTCTTGTCACAGTGACTTTTCAAGTCACAGTCTTGTTCAGTTTTTGTTCCCTTTTACACATTGTCTTAACCACAGCATCAACAATGTGGGCAAGTGGTGTACAGTAGCATCTATTGCTTGTACATAAAGGACTGGTATGGCTTTATGCTGAAATGCAGATGAGAAGGACTTTCATGTTGTGACTTCCTGTAAATCACCTTGAATGTGCACAAAAATCCTGTGATCTCAACATCTGAGTATGGATGTAGATCTGCTGCTATAAAAACGCCAATGGCATCTGCAGTGGTGGACAGAAAAGAAGCGAATTTATTGAAGTACGTGTTTTGAGAATCTGTACTTTACTTGAGTATTATTTTGGGGGGAACTTATTACTTTTACTACATTTGAAAGACAAATATCATCCTTTTGACTTCTATCAGTGCTCTAGTTACTCACTACTTGATCTTTGAAGTCAGCTGATGTGTTTTCTTTTCTGAAATCAGATCCCAAAGACCGTAAACTGTTGGTGTCCTTGTGTTTGGTTTGTCTCAGTGGTGTAGCCGTACCTCGGTTGAGCGTAGATCAGGGGTGTCAAACATGCGGCCCGCAGGCCAAAACCGGCCCGCCAGAGGTTGCAATCCGGCCCACGGAACGACTTTGCAAAGTGAAAAAATTACAGATTAGACATTAACTTCAAATTTTCAATAAAAGTAACTACTATTTAAAATTTGTCCTCTGAGGGTCGCATACAATCATAGTGCTGATGGAGCGCACCTGAACAGCACTTTTTCCCGGGACCTTTTTCTCAAAGTGAGAAAATAGATTACTTGTTGTTTGCATAATCCGGTTGAGATTCATTAAGTGTTTTTAGAGCACTAAAAGATGATCCACTAACTACTAACACTAGCACAACACCCCTGCATACAACATTGTCCAGCAAGCAAACAGTTCCTTTCGGAGCTGAGGGGTCCAGGATAGCCAACTTTGCCTTCTTCATTATTATAATCTCTCTGTTCTTTTGCAGTAAAAATTACACTCTGTCAGGTGAATTGATAACTTGTTTGGTGTGTTTGCAGCAGGTTTCAGTGCTTAAAGAGTAAAATGTTTTTCCCCACTATGAGACTAATCATGGAGAACTGTTTTTGTAGAAAGATAGTTGATTACATTTTCAGCACATACTTGTACTACTTTGCACTAAAACAAAGGGAAAAATGTAAAGTTGTCATTATTTATAGGTTATTATGTTCTGATTTTACTGGTCCGTCCCACTTCAGATCAACTTGGGCTGTGTGTGGCCCCATAACTGAAATGAGTTTGACACCCCTGGCGTAGATCAAACGTTCTTCAGATCAGTGCGTTCATTTAGTCGTGGTGATGATGGCTATGACTGAGAAGGATGATGATTCTCTACCTGAGCAACTACGGCCATATTTTAAACCAACGTTTGAGGTTTTGAAATAAAGAATGATTGTTTGTTGTAAATCTCTGATCTGTTTACCACACAAACTTTATCACAGCCTACAAAACATCAGCATCTAACCTGAGAAAGCATGTGGAGGTCTGGAGCTAACACACTGATTTGATCCCAGATGAACATTGGAAACTTGTCTGTGCTTGTAGTAACTTAGTTTATATTTCATTGTTTACTTTGTAGATATGAAATCATGTTTTCTAGATAAACAGAACGGAGCAGAATGTACACCAATGCATTCTTGACTGACCTGTGAAAATACGTTTAGAGATATTTTAAAAAGTACTTTAAATACTTCAGTATTCTTAAAAGCAAGTACCCCAGGACTTTAACTCAAGTCATAATCTGACTGAACAACTTTCACTTGTAATGGAGTAATGTTTGACCAGGAGGATCTACACTCTGACTGAAGTAATGAAGACGTGGACTTTGTCTCCCACTCCACTGGGCATTTGTTATCTCTTTAGCCTGAACAGAATCATCAGCAAACAGCAGTTTAAACCCCAAAGGAAGCTAGGTCTGCACTACAATGTTTTCTTTTTCCAAGTTGCAGTGATATTCACATTTGTGAGGTGTCATCTGAAAAGTGTTAACAAATATTCATTTTAACCCAACTGCTTCTGAACAACGTTGGCTCACTACTTTCGTCTTATCCACTTGTGTTTGTTCGTTGTTGTACTTCTGCAGGAAACTGTATAAGACCTTAAAGATAGCAGGGGACCTTCAAGCTCTTACTTCTGGTTTGTTGTGGCTGCCATGACGGGCTGAGCATGCCGTGTGTGGTGAGCTCTGTCTCCCAGTTTCTGTGGGAACTCTGATTTCAAGTACTTTTTGTTCAGCACCCATTCAGATCAGTAGAAGTCTGGACTAGTGATGTTCTGAAGCAACTTGTTTCCTAGACGTTTTAATGGAAATATAAATACTACCTAACTGGAGAGAATACTCAGAATTGAAATGTCAACATTGAGCACAGTTTACTTAACATGGCATCACTGAGTCTGTGGAATGCAATGAGACGTTGCAGAGTGAGGCTAAAATTAGCAGAGCTAGCACCACCAGCCTTTGGTTCCCCCTGCAGGTTATCCTCCACATGCCTGTGCTGGTTACTCATTGTAGGCTGTGTCGAGGTAACCACACACAGCCTTCACACAACTGTATCTCAGTTTTCTGAGATAAACTACTGCCAAACTGACTGGCCAGTAACCATACAGCCTGGTTAGTGACGGCAGGCTTAGATACACATGACCAGCACCTCAGGCCTGCTGTAATAATGACTGTAAACTTAGTGATAATTAGTTTAAAGGACTAGTCATTATGGTACTGATTAGCAAGGATGACATTGTTAAATCTTTTGCGCACATCCCTAATCTGGACTGCACCCGAAGCTTTGAACTGAAACAGTCTGGAGAAAATACGAGTACCATAAACCTCTAATATGAAGTGTTTTTAAACAAACTAAATTCAGCCTGCATTCATATGCATCACTTGTCTGGCAAGTACCTCCCAGCAGCAGTTTCAGACATTAGAAAGAACTCTATAGAAATAATTGTCAATGTTTAGTCTGAAATAATTATCATACTCTTTTCTGATGGTCTTGTTTGCTTTTGCGTGTCATAAAGAGGCATCAAAATGAATCTAAGTCTGTTTCATTACCAACTAAAAGCCCCTCCCAGCACCTTTAAGATGAGTTGTTTTAATTCTACAAGGACATTTCCCATAAAACTGTGACTAAACTGTTGTTTGTGCATTAAATCAAGGTGATAAACATGTTCAAACTGATTTCACCATCTGTCTTTTATACGGGCCTCGGGCTTCTCATCTAAACAAAGCACTTTTAATACTGTCGCTTTCCTATCGGCAGAGATCTTTGGTCGAGAACGGGATGCCTCAGGGCTCCATCCTTGGCTCATGTGTCTTCTCTGATTTATTCTTGTAATCGCAAAAAGACACTTTTCATTTTATCCAGATGAGACTGACCACTAGAACATATACGAAGAAGAAGACACAAAGTCACACTCATCGTTAAAGGTAAATTCTTCTGTTTTTTAACCTGGATCTTATCGTCACACTTGGGGTCATTACTACAAAGTGCGCTTAGTTAAATGTTATCATGCCCTCTGTGGCTAGACAGAAGATGATTATTTTGCAGCTGTTATATGCTAACAGTTAGCACCAATTTAAGCTTTACAACGAGTTGTGTCTAAAGGGTCCACTTACTGTGTTTTTTGTTGATGATTATTTTGTGCTGATAGCGCCCACAATCTCAATCTCAAAACGTTTCTCTCCAACACTAAGTTGTTTTTGTTGTTGTTAGTACATTATAAAAGTTGTATAACAACACTCCTGCTTCCTTGGTTGTGTCAGCTTTGAATCACTCCGTGTGCTTGATATTTGCATCTTTAAAAAGAAAATTTCACAAAAAAAATTGTAAAACAATGGAAAGAAATCCTATCCTGGCATAAGTAGCAGCTCTAGACCTGGAAATTTGACCTCAGGCGGCTGTGGCTCAGTGGGTAGAGTCGGTCATCTATCAATCGCAAGGTTGGCAGTTTGATCCCAGCTCCTGCAGATACATTCCAAAGTGTCCTTGAGCAAGACACTGAACTTACTCTTGCTGTTGTTCAGCGGTGTGTGAGTGTGTTTGAATGAGATTAGCTAATACCGATGGTTCCCTTACTATAGCAGCCTCGACCATCAGTGAGTGAATGTGGTGTGAATGGGTGAATGTGACGAGTAGTGTCAAAGTGCTTTGAGTGGTCAGAAAGACTAGAAAAGAGATATAGAAGTCCAAGTCCCTTTACCATTTACCTTCAAACAACGAGTCTAGATGCATGAAATAAACTGTGCAAAGAAAAGGTCTGGAGAATATCACCCTGTATAAGAATTGAGTCTGGGTGACGCCTATTTCAAGGCTTATTTCAGACTCAACAGGATCACATTTGAATTCATTTTGGAAACAATTTGCACATCCATTGTACCAATGCAGACAGATCTTAAGGAGACCATTAGCCCTGCTGAAAGGCTCAGTTCACATACTTAAAATCACATGGAGGAAGTTAAAATGCAAAAAGGATGCAAATTAAATATGTGCAAGATTCTAAACATGATAGAAACGTGCAGTAAATGAAAAGTCTTGCTGCTAAAAGCAGAAACAATTACATGAACAGCAAACACACTACAAATGCACAAACCATGCAAAACACACAAATAGCCCTGTGGGTGTGAAGAGAAACAGCTTTATTGTTAGCAAGACAGATGTGAAGACCTCTGAATTTGTCAATAATTGGACCACTTAGCAATAAACTCCACATGAGCCGAGTGTGTCTAAAGGCCATGCCACGCTGTGTGTAAAAACACAACTATATTAACTTGTATATAAAACCCACATAGTTTTCAAGTGGCGCCCCCTCAGGCCCGGATCACTTCCATCTCAAAGTTTGAATTTCCAGTTTTTCTTTCTTTAGTTGTTTTCTGGATTTGTGGGTTCATCATTTCAGTATTTGCAGTGAGCTTACTGTTAACGCAGTTTCAGCTTTTTGCAGCACGTCCTGTCTTTTGCAGTGTATTTCCGTGTGTTTGCTAACTTGTTTGTCACTTGTGTTGGTATGTGGTGTGATAGGTCAATGCGTAACAAGGTCCAAGAGTAAATAGCTGAAAGAAGCCATCGGCCATAGCGGAGGCGGACAAGCTTGTGTCACTAAAGGCTGATTTATGTTGCTGTTTATCATACAGACATGATTACATGAAGAATAGAGAGGAGGAGATGAAATACACGTCCGATGTCCGAAATCCCGGAAATGCTGTAAATGCCGGTAATACAAGTCGCCGAGACGACCAATCACAGGGCTTGCGGTCCGCATCGATTCTACAGTTAGTTACATTTTGGAAGAGGTGCACGTCAACTACATCCTTGGGCGTGGGCTGCACAGTCAATCCGACGCAGAAGTATAAATCAGCCTTAAAGGTGACATATCACGCTTTTTTCATCAATATATATTAGTCTAAGAGGTCCCCAAAACATGTCTTTAAATCAGATTTTGGTCTGCCTGAAAAGGAAGTGGATGTGCCCTCGGCTCTCCGGCACGTTGATCTAATGTTTACATGTTGGCTGAATATACACGGCTGCTAACAGATCACGTTACTTCAACCCTCTGAATCTGATCCAGAATCTGATCCTGACGGAGAGGCGCCTGCAGCAGGACCTTTCTGAACGATTGGTCACAGATTTAGTGTTTCTTGTTGTTTTATTTATCAGTATGTAGACGTGTGTCTTGGTACACAGCTACAGCTACGACATATAGCTATGTGGCTATGCTAACTAGCGCTAGCACTTATCCATGATAAATAAAAATCATCCACTAGATCTTCAAATCTGCAGACGTGGGGAGTAAAACCGACCTCTGCCAGAAAGGCAGCAGGACCTTTCTGAACGATTGGTCACAGATTCTGTGTTTCTTGTTGTTTTATTTGTCAGTATGTAGACGTGTGTCTTGGTACACAGCTACAGCTACAGCTACAAACATGTAGCTATGTAGCTATGCTAACTAGCGCTAGCACTTTTCCATGACAAATAAAAATCATCCACTAGATCTTCAAATCTGCAGACGTGGGGAGTAAAACTGACCTCTGTGTTTATTAAGACAGCCTACAACTAGCATGCCTCCCTCTTAAGCTCCTTGTTAGCACACATGTGTGCAGGGAATGAAAAACGGAGGGGGGATTCAGTATTATTTTATACAGTCTATGGGCTGAACAAGCTCTGAGCTCTGACTCCGTGACAGACCGGATATTGTTGTTACATAACAAAAACACGGAAGTCTGAAACGGCTCGTTTCACACACATTTACAGAAAGGTGGAGAAATCAGAACAGGGGCAGAATGGATTTTTTTCATTCTCGGGGGGATTCTGGTCTTGCCTTAGCATGCTGTGACTTGGGCAGAGGTACAATCAAGCTTTAACTGTAGCTCAAATTAGCTGTGTATTTAAATGTACTGACTGACAAAACAGCATCACTCTTACAACAAGAACAAAACTACACTGAACTTACCTTCCTGTTAATGTTTTCATTTTATCTTGTAGCTTCTCAAAGCATTGGTCTTCTGTGTTCAGCTGTAAACAGTTTCAACCATTAGGGCTTGACACCGTGGCACATTAATGCAGCACAAACACTCAACCTGAACAGCACAGACAAGCTCTGAACCGTGACCTCCACAAATACACCTCCACAATTTTATCAAGCCCCAGTGTGAAAGCAGACAAAAGCTACTCAATGTCTCATTGCTGGTTGTTTTCACCTCAAGCATCATTCAAATGTGCACTGAGAAGGACTGACTGAAGATTATGGGACACACAGAACAGCTTCCTTGTATACCAACCACCAGCTTAGAGCCTGCTGCACTGAAGCTGCTCAAACCAAGACTGAATGGTGGCAAACCTTTCTAACCCGTTAATCCCTTCTCTCTCAATTATACTGTGACTGACACAAATTCTCTTTGAGGTTAGGAGAAACATACATCCTTCAATATGACTATCAGTGAGCCAGTTTTTAGTGTCAGATACCAGGGTAAGGCGCATACAGTATCCTGTTTTTTTGCACAGCTCTACCAGTAGCAAAACCAGATTTCTCAAAACCAGGATAAGGGATCATCTTGGTTTCTGTAAACAAGAGAAGATGTTTACATGTACGAACACAAAAACAGGACACTGAAAAAAACAGATCAAAACCTGGTTATACAAGTCTACCAGTCAGGGTCCTGGAGGCAGACACCCTCTCTACTTTTAGGAGTAGGCTTCAAACTTTCCATTTTGATAAAGCTTTTTTAATTAGGGTTGGGTCAAGCTTGGACCAAATCTTAGTTATACTGCTATAGGCTTAGACAACTGGGAAACTGATACACTGGGACACTTACTTTAACTTTTCCTGTCCCATTAAAGTTACTAACCATAGACCTTTCTGGAGTCCCTGAGCTCCCTTGTCTCGTAGGTTCCTCTGGATCTCTGCTGCTGTGGACGTGCCAGACTCCAGCTGCTACAACTACTACTATCCGTCTCACCACTATCATCTCTCTCTCTTCATCTCTCTCTATCCCTCTCTCCAACATGGTCTCAGCAGATGTGTGTCTAACATGAGTCTGGTCCTGCTGGAGGTTTCTGCCTGTTAAAGGAAGTTTGTCCTTGCCACTGTAACTTGCTAAATGCTGCAAAGTGCTCTGCTCATGGTGGATTAAGATGAGATCAGACTGAGTCCTGTCTGTAAGATGGGACTGGATCTTATCCTGTCTTGATGTTGGGTCTTTGTTGATCATATAAAATAGAGTACAGTCTAGACCTGCTCTGTTTGAAAAGAGTCTTCAGCTTTATTAATGAATTGAATGCAGGTGTAGATGATTGATGATTGATGGGTTGATGCATCTATCATATAATAATCTTTCCCTGTTATAGCAGCTAATGCTTGAGGTGTTCACAATGGGACGTTAAAATCCTGCACTAATAGCTTCTAAAGGAACCTTAAATTATGTTTCTACCTTTCCTGGCCTGTATTTTCTAAAATAATATCTCGCTGCCTTTTAACTATTGCCTGCAAGCTTCAACCCTGGATTTGTTTGCCTGTTCTGACGCCCCCCTTTGTGTCGACTGTTGCTGCCTTTTGACCTAGTTTTACTCTGTTTTTCAGCACAGCTGTTCTGCCTCCTGAGTCTACTTTGCAATACTAGATTTTTAATCCAGTGCTACACCTGCAGTTTCAACACAAGCGTAATGAATCTATTCTAAAATGCAAATCCAATTAGACGGATGAAACAGCAGGAGGATGTGTTGATCAGTTCATCTTTTCATCTCCGTCAGCCAGCCTTTTCTCAGATAATAAACATCATCACTGTAAAATCAGACTAATTCCTATGAGTGCGAATGTTTTATGTGCTTATTGTTTTTGACGAGGATATTTTATCAGATGATTGGCTTTAGATCACAGAGCAGTGGAGTGGGAGAGGTTGCTTTGTGCCCTCAGATTGTGGAAGTAGAAGTTTATTTTCTGCTTAAACAATTGTAGAGGTAATTAGCCGACTGAGCACTCACAGGGCTGACAAAGATTAACTTTGAATGAATTAACATGAAACTTGTTTTCACAGCCCCTCTAGCACTTACTGGTGTTGAAAAGATCCTGATCTTGCACGTGCCTTCATTTGTTGTGGAAGAAAATGATGAATTATGTTCTTTTTTATATAATTAATACTATTTTTCTTATTAAAACTCAGGTATATGCATAACTGCTAAGTAAAGAGGTAATCAAACCACGGCACATCCTCCCTCTGCCTGTTGACACTGTTAAAGACATTAGTGTGGTCTAAGGCTGGTCTTGAGGGGGAACTAATTACAGTTAAGGTTGATTAATACTCCTGAGTCGCCCCTACGCAGCAGGGGCTGACGCGGACATGAGCACCACATACTTGTGCGTCGATGTGTCCGTGTCGTGCAGCAATTCTTAGCCGAAACACTTGAGGGCAGTGTGGTCTCTCTGATAGCCGGTCGCCTGTTTCCGTCCCCGCTACAATCTCTGTTTACTTTTCCACAGAGTTTCAGAGCGTGTTATGTTAATCTACAGCTGATACATGTTGCTGTTTATCATACACACATGATTACATGAAGAATAGAGAGGAGGAGATGAAATACACGGGTGATGTCTGAGATCCCGGAAGTGCTGTAAATGCGGGAAACACAATGCCGCCGAGCCGACCAATCACGGGGCTTGTGGTCCGCGTCGATTCTATACGTAGTTACATTTTGGAGGAGGTGCATGTCAGCTATGTGCGTATAGGCCTCTGCGGACCTCCGGTGTAGGCTATGCCATCGATCCAACGTAGAAGTATAAATCAGGCTTCAGGTGACACAGATGTGAGGGCAGCCTGAGGAGCTACTGGACCCCAACCTCTGATGTGAGAGCATCTCTCAGCTGCTGATCTCTACAAAGTGAACGAGTGGGTGCACTCACCAAGTTGGGGTTCTAATATGCTTCACCACCCATTAACTACAAATTACCCCTTATATATTCAATTCAACATTAAAAACATTTTATGGGGGCACTGGTGGCCTAGCAGTCTAAGCACCCCACATACAGAGGCTATGGTCCTCATCGCAGAGGTTGCCGGTTCGACTCCAGACTGTTACCATGTACTGCATGTCTTCTACCCTCTCTACTCCCCACACTTCCTGTCTCTCTTCAGCTGTCCTGTCTTAAAGGCACAAAAGCCCACAAAGTAAAACTTTGCCAAATAAAAATGTATGTACTGTATATTCTGATGTCACTACAGCCTTTTGACATGTAAAAGGAAATGTCAAGTCCAAAGGAATGATGTTCTAGCTATTACAGATTTAAGTTGAAATGAGCATGAACAGGACCATATGAAAATGAAGTGCCATAAAAAGGGCAATAAGCTGGAAATCAGTCATGCCCCTGCTTTGTGGACCTGTACATGATCTGTGTCAGTCTCTGTTGAAGAACTTTCTGAGGCATTCACTGTGTGGGTCAAGGTGGTCATGTTTCCTCCGATTTGCACAATCTCCCCCTGCCTCCTCTGTCCGTGTTATTTCATGCCTCAACAACTAAATGGCACACAGTTGATCTGCTGCAGGTTACCAGAGGAAAAAAATACACTGGGTAAGTGGTTTCAGTTGAAATGTGACCTGCTGCATTTCAGCAGAAGGAAAAGGCCAGCGAGAGGAGAGAGTGAGAGTGCTGTGCTGAGCCCTGCAGCCTCTTCACTCCCCCCTCAATGCCTCCTCCTGTGCAGGAGGGCCAGCAGTAATGACCTCCCCCCGCTCTGCAGAGCACCTTCAGCCAGGCCGTGGGCTGAGGCAATCTGTCGCTTGTTTGTGCCGATGACATCTGCTCCCATGGGGACCCCGGATTATTTCTCCTCTCCATTGCAAGCTCCTGAATGTGAACCTGTGTTTGTGGATTTTATCATATGAGGGGGTGTGAGGAGTAAGGAGAGCAAGAAGAGCACCTGCAAACAAACATGTTGTTGAAAGGGAAATAACGGTCTGACAGGGAAGGGTTTGTGAAGAAAGACGCTGATCATTGTAACACTGGTTTGAAAGGTTAATGAGTGAACAATATTGAGACAGATTTAATAAATGCAAGCATGAATTTCTTCAGAGACCGAGTGCTGCAGACCTCCTAGTGCTCATTTGTCAATCGATCAATCAATCAATCAATCAATCAATCAATCAATCGATCAATCAATCAATCACAGTAAATCTTTATTTATCTTTATTCCTTATTCAGTGCTATTATAAGATAAGATACAATATGTAAGGGGTAATGCATGTTTAGCAGGTAGTTATGGGACAGGATCCTATATGAAAACATCCATAGCCTGCTGATTTAGCATGCTAACCTAAGCTAACGGTTTTACCTGACTTACGGTCTATGGAGTCAACAAGCAGAAGCTACATGTGTCTGAACTCTTTTCTGTGGATTGATTTGACATGACGTGTGATCAGTTTGACTCTGGTGTTGCTCATTTTAGTGAAAGTTAATAACCGTTGTCAAGGGGTTTTGACCAATCAGAATCAAGCATTGAAAATCTGTAAGAAAGCTGGCTAATAAGACATAATACACGAAAAAACTGGGATAGAAATGATAGGATAAACTTTTTCTGGACATTTGTCTCAGCCTACAGATATTTAACACGGAATTATTAAAAAGGTATCAGATAGTTTGACCTTGAAGAAAAAGATATAAAGCCCAATTAGTGGATCAGGAATATGTAGAGTCAGTGGTGTGTGATGGTAATGAGTGGAGGATGTGTGTGTAGGAGGGAGGAGGGAAGCAGAGAGAGAGTGGACGTGAATCTGCAGGAGTTGAAGTCAGTTCAGCAAGTGGGCCCAGGTATGCTGAGTTAATATGATTACTGTGCTGCAAACATAGACTGTATTAATAATGGACGTAGTATCCGTGACTAGGGTTGGGAATTGATAAGATTTTATCAATGTCAATGCCATTGTCGATTCTGCTTATCAATCCAAGTCCTTATTAACTCTCCTCATGATTCCTGAGTATTTTTTTGAGGGGAAAAAATAAATTATACACAGTCTTCTGCACCAAAACGAGCCATTTAAATTTTTGCAAAATAATGTCTGCACAAGACTGAACATGAACATATCAACTTGAACATACTGAACAATAGGTTGACCTCATTCTTGGCTGCTTAAGTCCAGACGGATCCCCTCGAGCCTGGAGGAAAAGACTTTGAATTTGGAGAGGAAAAACGCTTTTCCTTGATGGACTGCTGTTTTTAGCACTTCCACATTGGACTCGTATTTTTAGACCGATGGTTGCTGCTTGGCTGTAAAGGAGAAGAACATGTTAGACACGCCTCCAAGATGACATCAGGAAAACACTGCATGACACCTCAGAGGCGTCACAGTGGGTTTTATGGCGTTTGTGTGGTACTGCTGTTATTTGAGTTCTCCCTGCAGACGTACCTGTGGATTAACGTGATCGGCACACTTTAATGTGAACACTCAAAAAGGTTGTGAGTGTGCTTGGGTTTATTTCCACCCAGAGATCAACAGGTTCACAGCTAACACCACGCTTCTGAGAAAGCGGATGTATTGAAAACCTCACTGACACAGGCAGCCACGTGTGTGTGTGTGTGTGTGTGTGTGTGTGTTTCTATATGTAGCACCATACAGAAGCCCCACACAAGTGTCAACAGATATTTTTTATGACCTCAATAAAGCCTCCTGGGCTAAAGGAAACAGAGCGAGGTGGAGGGAAAGTGGAGTGGTGGGAAGGGTACTGTATGTATGTAGTGAACAGTGTGTGTCTGCGTGTGTGTGTGTGTTATGTATTCATCGCACGACTACACACAGCAGCGCTCTGGACCTAATCGCAACTTACTCTGGGTCAGCATTCCAACAATCAGACGGCTCCCTGCACAGCAGATTCAAGACATCGACTTACCGAGGATCAAAAGCAATTATGTCTGATCACCGACACAAATGGAGAGAGCGAGAGAGAGAGAGAGAGAGAGAGAGAGAGAGAGAGAGAGAGAGAGAGAGAGAGAGGGGAAAGGGCTAAAGAAAGGAGAAATGAACATGTAAAAGGATCATTTGAGATCGTGTCACTATCCTGTGTTTAAGTATTCAATCTTAGGCCGATGATGGCAACAACCTCCAGTTAACAAAAATCCCAAAACCCTGTTTCAGCGATGATGCTCTTTGCTTTATTAAACAGATAAATCAATATCATCAAAGGTTAACAAAGCCTGGAGGCATCCTGAAACCCAAATCTACAACAGTCTTTGAGCTGAGGAGTTAAGGACTTTAGGTTCATGACAACAAACGTCCAAACATCAGAAGATAAGATTCAATCCCATTTAAAATAGTGTAAATATTCCTGATTTGTGATATTGATCAGGTGCTGTTATGCTTGGATATTGACTGACATTAATATGCAATGACAATAAACAGTGAGGAGATTCACAAAGCTGTTTTTGGCAACACACTCGCTGTCTTCAGATAATCATCAAGACCTGTGGTAGTCTTTTATTGGCTGCTCAGATTTTGGTTTATTGATTTATTGATACCTTTGTTTCAAACTAAACAAAGCTGTAAAGCCTTCTTTCACACAGTTGTAGTTTCTATTTGCTTCTTATGACTGGGACCTGAGTAACAAACTTAATTCCTGTTCACGTATAACCCAGCACTTTCACTGGTTGCACGTCTTGCAGGTTTAGCTTCCACGTCTGTCAACTCCCGTTGGCTTGATTTCGGAGTGCAGCTGAGTCGTGAGACCCAGGATTTCCTGCAGAACTATTCGTTTTCCATCTCCATGAAGAGCCTCTCCTCATCGATGCTGTGTTCAGTGGCCTGACAGTTTGTTCATATAGTTAAATGAGATATTAGCTGGTGTCCACACAAGTGTTTTATTCTGAAAGTTAACCTGATGCTTTCTAACAAGTAACATCACTATGAATTAGCAGGCTGATGATTTTACTTGACTGGCGTGCGTTGTGTCAGGGTCCTGCTCACCTTGTCGGGATTCTGATTTGCAAAACCACCAGCTCACCGTTCATTATCCCTACCATACATCCATCCAATATCTAAACAGCTTAACCCAACTGGGTTTGCAGTGGGCTGGAGACTATCCCGGTTGTCATTGTGCGAGAGGCGAAGTACACCCTGGACATGGCTAATCTTTCACAGGGCTAATATACATAGACAAACAACCATTCAAGAACACCTATGGGCAATTTAGGGTCACCAATTAACCTAATGCCTTCAGACTCGGGGAGGAGTACCCATGCATGCAAGCAGGAGAACATGCACACTCCAGGAACCTTCTTGCGGTGAGGCGTGATCAGCATTAACGACTGCACCAGCGTGCAGCCCACAGACAAACATTTCACTTTCACTTTGTGCAGGGAGGTAATGATGAGGCTGCTCATAAATTATATTTTGCCCAGATTAACCTACCTAAAACTATACTTGTTAAATTCTTCACCAGATTAGCAGCAAGGAGCTGAAAGAGACTTTCCTCTGGAGGTGGTAGAGACCAAAATGGAGTCAGATGGGGAATAAATGAGACTTAAGCCTGGTTTATACTTCTGAAGTTGACTCTATGCAGCACTTCATGCTCACATCCGGACATGGGCACTACATACTTCTGCGTTCATGTCCGTGCCACTCTGCTATACTACTCCAAAGCACTTGAGGGCAGTGTGGTCTCTCTATTAGTCGGGTTGTTTCCTGTCCAACTACATTTTCTGCTTTTAACAGCAAAAGTGTGTTAAGTTAAATTACAGCTGATACATGTTGAAGTTTATCATACAGCAATAATTGCATGGGACAATAGAGAGGAAAGTATGGAAAGCCGTTTGAGCATTTATTCCATATCCTTGATATCAAGCGTCAGTTTCCTGCACTAGTTCAATCTTTCACAGCACTAGTTGAATGTTGAAACCCTGACTAGTCTACTAGTAGACAGCAAAAACTCCTACATGTTGACTAGTAAAGGTCACAATCTTCACTAGTGTTACTAGTGAGAGGAATTTTAACATTACTAGTTAACTGGTAAGCCTACAAAAAGTTTACTAGTTTACTAGTAATGACAAGAATGTCCACAACACTGGAAAAAATGCCCCTCCAAAAACAACAAAAAATTTATTTGAAGGTACTTTTACCTTGAAATAAGCAAAACAAATTGCCAATAGAACAAGTGAAATTTTGCTTAGTAAGATTTGTTAAAATAAGATTTAATATTTAGAAAACTGTGATCTTAAAATTAGCATGTAAAACTTATTTTAAGTAATATTTTACCAGTATTTTAAAGCAGAGTGTCTCAGAATAAGACAGGAATGCTAACAATTAGTATTTTATCACTCTAAAAAAGCTTTCTGCACTAATTAATTACATGTCAATTTCTTCATTTGAGATATATTCACCTTAATTTGAGTTGTATTATAGCAGCACTTCTCTAGGTTTAAGACCATCTTGTACTTGAAATAAGATTACAAAGTTTAATTTGAGCATTTTGAGATATAATGTCTTCTCATAGTGAGTTGGATATACTAATATTCAGTCATGTTGTTCTTTAGGATAAGCCAGCTATGCTCTAAAGTAGGTGTTACATTGTGTGCATGTAGTTTGAGGATGGATGTTTTGATCTGATTTAGAAGAAACAGTGCTTGAAAACTGTAACTCTTAAAAACACAACTTTTCTTTCTTTCTTTTATCAATGGAGCTGTGTTCTGATAGATTCTCCAATAAAATGCATTTACTTACTCAAGTAAAGTGTTTTAAATCAAGATTATCCGTCTTCTACAAATAAGATCTCAGCTTGAAAAATGAATGAAATGTTAAATAAACCTTGTTTCTTCTAAATTACAACTCAAAACAAGATCATTTCAAGATTGTTTGACTTAACAAGATATTTAAGATGTCTTAAAACAAATCCCTCTATCTTGCTCAAATGTTACTTGTTGAGTAAATTTATCTTAAATCAAGTGGGATAAGACATTTTGACTACAAATGACACAATTTCACTTGGTAAGATTTTGAGGTTTGGCAGTGTAGTAACACTAGGTAAAGTATTTTTTGTCAGACTAGTTTACAAGTAAGGTTCTACATTGTAACTAGTAACCTAGTGACAGCCAAAAGTCCAGTAGTAACACTAGTAATGGCATTTGGCATTTACTAGCTAACTAGTAAGGTAAAATAATTCCCTAGTTATCCAGTAACCACAAATAGCATACCAGATTGACAGTCAGTGAGTTTCTTTCACAATACTAGTTTTAGGGCCTGATCTACTAAGATCCCAAATAACGAGCGCTAATTTGCGTGTGCAAATAATAATTTTGCGCGTGTTATTTCTGGGCGTGTTGCGGGTGATCTACTAAGACTGCGTGCGCAAATGATAACGAGTGCAAAAGTGGTGCGGACCGCCCTATTTTAATGAGGATTTTGCGCGTGCTATCGGCTGTCACCATGGAGAGTTTGAGAGAACAGAGTGGTCTTAAGCGATAAATGAAGTTTGAAGACATGGAGTTGGAGGTTTTAGTGGAGGAGGGAAATAAACACATCGGTGAACTCCAGCAGAGACATCTCAGCGTTAGAAACGCGATTTGGGAGGCCATCTGTGAAAAGGTGAATGATGTGAGAAAAAACAGAAGATCTGCCGATGAAATAAACGCATCTACTCTTCTCCAAAACGCAATCAGTGTTTTGATGGAGTGATTTGATGAGGCTAAGTCTGCCACTCTTGCTCTAGAAAAGTTAGGCGTCATTTGGATGAAGACAGTCGCCTCACTGTCCCAGGGAGCAACTTTCGGGTGAACGTTTTCAATGCCTGATATCATCATCCAGCAACTGTCCCAAAGATTCACCAGCTTAAATGGAACTAGGAACATGTTTGAGTCAATTCACCCCAACACACTGCTGCAAGCACGAGATGAGGAGTTACGCAGAACTGCCTGGCGCAGCTCAGTGAGCGCTCATTCTCCAAGTTAAAACTAACTAAAAACCCCTTGATGAGCACGATGGGACAGAATAGACTGAGTGGACATGTCATGTTATCTATTGAGAGTGACAGATCAAAGAAAATGGACATACAGTGCATCGTGGACAAGTCCGCGGAGCTTAAGTCTCGTCCAGACAGTGGTGAGTAGGCCGAGTACTTCATATTGATTTTGTGTTTGTATGTGAACATGTGGGCCGCTGTGCCAATTTTACTAAACTTTATATCTGTTGACACAGTGACCTACTGTGCTCTCATTATATGAAAAAGTTAAAGTGGGTGTCAGAATGATGCGGTCGCTATCCGTGGTGCTGAACTGCTTTGATTTTGTGTTGTTTTATTATTATTATTTTGTTCTCTTGGTTTGATTGACTAAAACATGTAGTAATGCTTGTAAGCCCCGCTGTTGCGGGCATGTTGTAAAGCGATGTTATGATGAGCGTTACAGTGACCGCAGCCATGTGAGCGTAACGCTGAGCCAGTTTGCACCTGCCTTTTCAAACGTGCAAAATATAGACGCAAATACAGCGCGCGCTATCTGCTTCAGGTTTGATAGATCACATTGCGTGTGCTAAATGATTACATTTGCATCTCCTCCTCCCAGTATTTTGCGCGTTCTGATGATCTACATGTATTCTGCATATTCATGAAGGCAAACACGCTCAATGATTTGCGAGTGCTATTTTGCTCATTTGACAGACGCAATCCTCTGTGCTCCCGGTTAGTACGTCAGCTTTGCGCGCGCTATCAAGTTTGCACGTGTTTTTATACACGCAAACCTTTAGTAGATCGGGCCCTTAGTCTTTTGGAACTTACTAGATAACTAGTAGGGCTGAAAATGTTGACTAGTACTACTAGTGAAAACCAAAATGCTCTATAGGAGAGGCTAGAGGAGATGAAATGTACCTTCAATGTACGGCGATTCCACAAAGTGTTGTAAATGCATGCGATGCCACCCAGCGGACCAAACACAGCAGTCCAGATTGTTTTGACGCCTAGGTACAATTTGGAAGAGGTGCACATCAGGCTACACCAAGCGCCAACCTCCGTTCTCAAATTTGTTCCACACAGCAGAATAGACCAGGGTTTACAGTTATTGGGTGCCACATACAGTATCCACCCTCGAAAAGATGCTTTGTTCTTGGTTTGTGAACAGGTAATATGTCCGAACATGTTAATTCAAACACTGAGGTGATTGTGTGTCAGTGTTTGTTCACAGTATCACAAAATCTTTTGGAAGGATGGCAAAAAAAAGTCTGCGGTTTGACAAACAACACTTTAACATTTGACACACTTTAATTGAGTCTTCATAAGAGTCTGATAGTCAAGTGTTTCCTCAGGCAGGGCCATGTGAGCGTGTTTCTGCTCTGCTGAGTTCATGTTGTGTACTTGTTTTTCATGTATCAGCAGATGACATGAGATTCACTGGAATTTGTTTTGGAGCTGGAGGAGTAACAGAGCAGAGTAATGAGTGTTTTTACACACAGACCCACAGCCTTATCAGCAGGCCGTGTGTGTTTTCCCGAGTTAAGGGAGAGACATTTTGTTCTCTGGGGTCATGCTGGGAGAAACAACACGTCACTGTCTGCGTACACAAACAGACACAGGACGTGTCTTACTGATACTACACGGCTGATTAAGACAGCCGATTGATACAGCTGATTAATACCTCCTCCTTTATAAAGAGCAGGATCAAAACCAGTTTTTACTTCAGTATAAACACATATAACATGCTGCTATTTTACATAAGTCTTCTTTCAACGTTATTACAATTGCAACACAATTAGAGTGGTACACCAGCCGAGGAATGCATGTGATGAGTCAAACCAGCTTCCCATCCAGTGGCCTCATCTGTGCCACCAAATGAAGGGATTATCTCAGTTGGAGGGATGTATGCAGTTCCATGAGGGGATAAGGAAAGGCTCCAGTTGGCCACGTACTTCCTTTAACAAGGCCTCATGTTTGTCATCCTGTGTCTGTGTCTGTAGATAAAAATATGGGCTTCACATGTTATGTGAGGTAATTCCCTTTTACATGATATAAAACCATTGACACATCAGTCACCGACAAATGTACCCCTTGCTGTCACAGATAAATGAGGCATAGAGACTAAAGTCATCTGTTTTTATTATAGTAAAGCAGAGGTATGCATAATGGCACATAATAAGGGGCCAGGCGGATTTGACTGACAGGTGAGTGTGTTGGAACCATTTGTCAGACCGCTGAAGCTAACTTTTTGCTGCTTTCAAGATTAGTCAGAAGCTGGTTGGAGTCAGCGTTTCCAATATGGCGACCACCATCTTTGGGCTCCAGAATCCTTCTTCAGTGACAAATTGGTGACGCCAATAACAGGGGACTTCTACCGGTCTGTCTCCGATCCGCTGTGGTCCGGCTCCTGGCTCTCTCGTCTGTCAACACTCACCGATTGCGTTTTCAGATCGAGCATGGAGCAGGACCACCGGACAGCTATTATTATAATTTGTATTATTTGTATTATTTTAATCATTATTATCTAAACCATTGTTTTAACATGTATTTATTTATCTTATTTATTTTGTGTTCATCTGATCTCGTTAACTCTACCTTATTTTTAACTTTTCTTTCCACTCTTACTTATTTTATTAATTTTACTGTGTTGATTTTCTTTTTTAAGTATTTCTTTTTTAATCATGTCTTTTATAATTTTACCATTGCTGTTGTTTTCTGACTGTCTGTTACTCTGTGAAGCACTTTGGGCTACATGTTTTTATGTATGAAAGGTGCTATATAAATAAAGTTGAGTTGAGTTGAGAGTCATGTGACCGAGGTTTTCCCATGGTAATCACTGAATCAAGGATTCTCCTCCTCCTCCTCTCCTCATCCATGTTGTCTTTCTGGTCCTCTGAAAACCTCTGACCTGTTGACTCCAGGCCTGGCTCTGCTCATCATGACGGTGTGTTGTTGTAGTTAAGTGAAATACGATCTGGTGATAACACAGAGTGTTTTATTCTGAAAATTAACTGGATGTTTTCATTATGTTTTGGTGCCTGACTTCCTGTCCCGCTCCATCTGCTCTGTTGAGATTGATGTGTCGTGCTCCGGCATCCGGCAAAAAATAGAAGTCTTGTGTATCTGATCTGGAGGGCTCTGACCTGCTGTATGAGAGACGCAGCCGGAACACAACGGAGTGGATCCAGTGGAAGTTAACACATTGACTAGAATAGAAACCTATCAGATCCGATGCTGTGATGGATCAGAGAACACGGATCTGGTGGAATTTGGCCGTCAGACCACTTCCACTTTCTATTGTGCTATACAGTTGTGCTCATAAGTTTACATACCCTGGCAGAATTCATGGTTTCTTGGGTAGTTTCTGTTGTCTTTATGAAATAAAAAAAATAAACACAGTTGTTTGATAAACATTTTGAATCACCCAACCACTTACTATGAGTGAAAAAACCTTTTTCTCTTATCATTCATAATTCATTCTCTGAAAAATGGCCAAAAAAAATCACA
Source organism: Notolabrus celidotus (assembly GCF_009762535.1). Classification (NCBI taxonomy): domain Eukaryota; kingdom Metazoa; phylum Chordata; class Actinopteri; order Labriformes; family Labridae; genus Notolabrus; species Notolabrus celidotus. Next base: position 5,787,024 of record NC_048287.1, on the reverse strand, counting down.
AATTTTGTCAGGGTATGTAAACTTAGAAGCACAACTGTACCTAAAAGAAGGGGTATGCCGAGTTTGGTGGGACATGGATGATATCCTGCTGGGAGGTGCATGTGCTAAAGATGGTTCCAGAAAATATCAGGGCCTGAATGTACAGTAAGTACTGAGAAAATGTCTGGAGCTCATGTGTGAACAGGGCTAAAGGAACCTATGATACAGTAACAAAGAGTTCTATTCTTTTGAATGAACTAGTTCAGTGAAATGTATCATTCAGTGATGGCTGAAGGCGTTTTCTGTAGAGGTCCAACAGAGTGTTTAATAAAGTGATGGAGCTCAAATTCTTAGGTTCAAAGGTATTTTGAGATTCTGATCCATTAAAAACAGCAATGAACACAGAAATACTGCAAACTTGAAACAGGTTATGCCGCACTAGCTTTGACCTGGAAACAGTTTTACCGGGAATTGTGACATACTTCTCAACATTCAATTTAGACTTTTTTTTTCTCAAAATGCATTAAAAAAAGCTGTGTTATTTTTTCCCCCTCACCCCTGGCCCTAAAACTCTTTCATAGTAAAAACAATAACAAGGTACCATCAAAAAGTCCCTTCCTCTCCTGACTGATCTTGCCAGGGGAGGAAGGACTCTCAGTGTCTGAAATGTAAACTTTGCTGGAGAAGGAGAGCAGATCTAGTTCAGGCCTGTCACAGTTCTGTGTTCACTCAGCTGTATTTTTACCTGACAGAAATGCTCTCTCGTTCAGATGTCTCTCTTCTTCCCCTGCTTCAGATCTCTGTGTGCACAGTTACTCCTCTGTGTGCTCATTTCACAGCTCTGCGCATGCAAAATTTATGAAACCAAGTAAACCCTGTGTCCCGTCCTCTGCTGTACAAGGTGACTCCACAACGGTTTCATGCTTCTGTAATCTTCACAGGAACAGAAACATTCTCAAGGTATGAAAAACAATATTTTTATATCATTAGACCTGAATGTAGCAGCCATTGAAAGCTCATTTAAATGTGCCTTTTCTCTCTCTGTGTGATTACACAGCACCTTTCCATCACTCTGCTCTTATAACATGTAAATGATTTAATAACTACTTAACATTTCTAACAGCTCCTCTAGTCTTTGTTATACTGGTCACTGTTTGGGGCCTGCTTAATCAGCACTGATTGATCTGAGCTGCAGACGTCTGAACGGGCGTCATTAAACTAAAATTATTAAGTGAAACTGATATAAAAACCAGAGGACAGCTGTTCAGTTAGTATCAAATTATTAACATTACTGGGTTTCATTCATTTTGTGTGCTCAACACCACCTTCTGTTCCATGACAAGGTTTAAAAAAGTGACATTTTACAGTAAAGTGGTGGAGATTTAAAATAATACTGCATTAATCAATAAGAGCTTGAAATGATGTCACCAATGGCCCTAAAAGTCCTTGTCCCTTAGAGTACTTAATAAACACAACAGGAGAACTCCGCCTGCATTGATCCATTGAGAATTTGCAGAACATCCTCAGAGGCTTGGAAAGCTTAAAAGCATCCCAATGTGAAGTCTCACAAAGGATTTCCACCAGATCCGTGTCCGGTCCATCTCTACATCAGCAGTCATACTCTGTGAGTGCGAGGTTGACTCATCCGTGAGACTTAGGGCTGCCTGGTTGGAGAAATAATTACGATGATGATGCTGCAGCAGAGAGCTGCAATCCTGCTCCGGAGCTCCGGAGCATGGAGCAGGACCACAGCAGTAATTACTGAAACAAGGATTCTCCTCCTCCTCTCCTCATCCATGTTGTCTTTCTGGTCCTCTGAAAACCTCTGACCTGTTGACTCCAGACCTGCCTCTGCTCATCATGATGGTTTGGTTTGTTTTGGTGCCTGACTTCCTGTCCCGCTCCATCTGCTCTGTTGAGATTGATGCGTCGTGCTCCGGCATCCGGCAAAAATAGAAGTCTTGCGAATCTGATCTGGAGGGCTCCGGTCTGCTGGATCAGAGACGCAGCCGGAACACAACGGAACAGATCCAGTGGAAGTTAACACATTGACTAGAATAGAAACCTATCAGATCCTGTGCTGTGACCGATCAGAGACGGACCAGACACAGATCTGTTGAAATTTTTCCGTCAAAGGTCAAACAGGCTGCAAAGTAAAACCAGAACAAGCTAGTTATTTGGCTTTTTTCAAGAAAGTGACTGTGTCTTTAAAAGGACACATCCCTCTCAGGCATCAGTTTGAACAGCCTGGAGGTTTTGATGTAAGGGATAATGTATGATTAGCAGGTAGTTACAGGAAATATTCAATCCTGCTTATTACCTGGCTACTAACTTGAGAACTTGATTCCTCGTCAGTGATCCTTCCATGGTGATGGATTCTTCTCTGCCTGTTGCGGTGGATTGAACATGAAACTGTCCTCATTCAGCTCTCCTTCTTCTCTGAGCTCTGCGGTTCACACACCTTTAAAAAGAAACTAATGTCACAACTTTGAACCCTGCTGCTATCATCACCACCGCTCATGGTTTAACTTTCTTTGTAGAGATCACTAACCTAAAGTTTCTCTCACCTGCTCCGCTCCTTCATCATATTGATGAACAGGATCTAATATGAAAATGTCTGTAGCCTGTAGATTTAGCATGCTAACCAAAGCTAAGCTATTGTTTTGATGCTAAATGTGTCTGAACCCTTTTCAGTGGATTGATTTGACATGATGGGTGATCAGTTTGTCTCTGGTGTTGTTCATGTTAGTGAAAGTTAATAACTGTCTTCAAGGGGTTTAAACCAATCAGAATCAAGCATTTAATGATAAGGTTAAAAATTAATGATTAAATAATTAATAATGATAAATGTTAAAAAGTCAGGTTAGGGATGATTAGTGCAAACATCTGGTAACTTTTCTGATGGAGCTTTTAGGATTTGGACAACATGAACTCAACATGTCTCTAAATTTGGTCAGCGTGAGGCAGGGAAACTCAGTTTGGTTGAAGAAAACATCACAGTAAGGTTTGAGCGGCACCAAAGTAACGATGTTAGATCCCTCAGAGAGTATGAAACAATATGTTAAGAGAGAGAGGGGAAAACATGCAGCTGGCTTCCCCTTTAAAATCTGCTTTCGGCAGGTAAAAAAAGTCCATTAATTGAATAAAAATGCAGGCCATTACTTGGAGTCCATTTATACACTCTCCTTAATTATACCTGTGCTTGGGCTCTGAACGGTGAATAATTTGGAAATGGAGTTTTAATTGTCCCATTTACAAACCAGATAATTTTAGATTTTGCTTTAATGCTCATAATGTGACATTATTGGCCTTGGACTTCTGCACAAAAAGTACTGCGTAGGGTACAAATTATATCAGCTTAACTCATAACAGGAACATCAATGTGGGCTTTCATATCGCTGAACAGTTCAATCTAAAGTCCTCCATCACACCTCAGGCTGCTGTTTGTCTCCGCTGTGGAAATGAAACATTCCCCACATTCCTGATTTTCAGCTGCTTCCATTGAGGTCACATCCGAGGCCTCTGGGCTCATTTACAGCAGCAGCTCTCTGCCGCAGCATTGTCACCGTCATTATTTCCCCAACCAGGCAGCCCTAAGTCTCACGGATGAGTCAACATCGCACTCACAGAGTACGTCTGCTGATGTATTTGTGCTCACAACATATCTACGCAGGGTTTAATTTTACTATGAGGTGTTTTTGGAGCAATCAACACATTTCAATGAGCTTTATTCATTAGGCTTTTACCTTTGCATTGAGCAGAGTTGTATGACAGAAACACATGCTTGGTCCTGATTAGACCGTGGAGAGCACTTACTGGTTTTCCCCTTATGTCCTCGCAATCAGTGTAGGATCAGGATGAAACAGCCGACGCTCCGCTGACAACTCCCACATCAGTAAATTACAACTAAAATCATCACCACACTCCATGACTCCTGAAATGAGCTATTTTTATGTACTGGATGACTCATTTTCTGTCCACGACATAAAATCAAATGTGAATTCATCCGGGGCAGTGCTATCTGTGACATTTTCAGAAAAATTAACTCCTACAGATTAAACTGAAAATGTAGAGTCTGTATTTGAGTCTGGGTTTTAAGCATGGGATGCGTGTCTGTTCATGGACTGAGTAGAATCGTCCTATCAGGTGTCAGCATGCTTTGTTGTCTGCAGGTGAAAGAGTCCATTTAAAGACATCTCGGCTCCCATCAGCTGTAATCTGACGATGATTCATTCCTCTCTATAAACAGATATCTGCATAAAGTGAGCGTGCATTTTTCCTGCTTCCTGTAAGGAGCCAGCCGTGAAATTATCTTTAAGTGTAAACTAAAGAAAAGAGATTCGCTGGAAACACAAGGCAGGGTAAGTTCACCTGCTGCCCTACCAGACTAGTTTCTCTGGACAGTACTACAGTGAGCAATGAGTCCAGCCTTTGTGAGTTCAGCCCTATCACCCCTCTAAAACACTACGCTCTCAGCATGCAGGCCTGCTCATCATACCTAAAGTCTCTAAAAGTAGTATGGGAGGTAGAGCCTTCAGCTAACAGGCCCCTCTCCTTTGGAATCATCTACCAGTCAGGGTCCGGGAGGCAGACTTTTCCTTCTTTCCCTCTCTCTCCTGTCTGCCTGTAACTAACTTTAACTCTTCCTGTCCTATTAAAGTTACTAACCATAGACCTTTCTGGAGTCCCTGAGCTCCCTTGACTCGTAGGTTCCTCTGGATCTCTGCTGCTGTGGAAGTGCCAGACTCCAGCTGCTACAACTACTACTATCTGTCTCACCTCTATCCCTCGCTCCAACACGGTCTCAGCAGATGTGTGTCTAACATGAGTCTGGTCCTGCTGGAGGTTTCTGCCTGTTAAAGGAAGTTTGTCCTTGCCACTGTAACTTGCTAAATGCTGCAAAGTGCTCTGCTCATGGTGGATTAAGATGAGATCAGACTGAGTCCTGTCTGTAAGATGGGACTGGATCTGATCCTGTCTTGATGTTGGGTCTTTGTTAATGATAGAACATAGAGTACGGTCTAGACCTGCTGTTTGGAAAGAGTCTTCAGAGAGAACTTTTATTGGGATTTGGCGCTTTATAAATAAAGATGGATTGATTGATTATTTAAAGGAGACAAAGCACCTGGGGTCTCATTTATAAAAGAGTGTGTAGAATCCTTACTAAAAGAGTACGTGCTCCGTCTGTACGCGATGTTCTGTTTGTAAATCACAAACCACCTGGAGATATGTGCATGTAGTTCAGCCTCTTATTCCGCCCTTTTCACGTCAACATTCAACCATATACGGTCAATGCAAAGCACGTTATGAATGAACATGCAGACAAATGAGCCGGAAGATCAAAGGTTCTCATGGTGAATCACGTCAACAACAGAGAGGAAGACGGAGAGAATAAAGTTTCTGATACACAAACCGTGGCCCTCATGAATGAAGCGGAGGTCAGAGAGCACGCATTGTTTGTTTCTTACAGCAGGAGGGACACAAAATGAATACAAATACAAATAAAAATATGGTGTGACTCCACGTCGCTGCAGCATTCATGTATCCGTCACCTGTGCCAGAGCATCCATCACTCATCATGACGCACGGCCTCACTGCAGTGTTTCATGTTTACAGGACACACACTGTTATTTCACATTACAGAGAGCTCACGTCCTTCAGAGATCTCCTCTCTCTGATATTATCTGACAGAAGTTTGATCTGTGAATATAAGTTTTAATGTGCTAGTTTCATCACGGGCAGCTTGGCCTGCGCTCTGACTGATTATGATGATATGTAAGATAATAACTGTGAGAACCGGTCATGGCTTTACTCCACACTTTTCTCATTAACACAGTAAACACATGCAGGTGAGGAAGATGTGATCAGTGTGTGAAGCAGCCGGGGCCGTGTCTCTGCGCTCCGCATGCGTCGTACAGCAGTCTTTATTAAAAGTATAACTACACTCAGTGACTCTGCACAGCGTTAGAAACATTGAAAACATGACTGTCCACGGCTGATTTACGTCCTCTGATGTAACTTTGGTTTTACCTCCAGACGAACACGTTAGGATACGGCCCGTGTGTTTCCTCTACACTTTGGAGGAATGTGACCACGAGACAAAGCTGATTAAATATTTGATGAACTTTAAGACAAGCTTTTATCTTTTAATGACAGCTTATTGGAAACGACTCACCACAGACAGACATACAGTTGTGCTCCTAAGTTTACATACCCTGGCAGAATTTATGGTTTCTTGGGTAGTTTCTGTCTTTATGATATAAAAACAGAAAAACACAGTTGTTTGATAAAAAATGTACTTCACCCAACCACTAACCATGAGTGAAAAAGTTTTCTCTTATCATTAATATTCTCTGAAAAATGGCCAAAAAAATCACAAATTCTGCCAGGGTATGTAAACTTATGAGCACAACTGTACAAATAGAGTATGCAGATTTCAGTGATGATGGTGACGCGGGTCTGTTAATGTTGTTATTCAATTAAATGAAATGTGTAAAAGGCATTAAAATATAATCTGACTTCAGTTCTCCCTCTCACCAGCTGTGTTGCCAATCTCCCCCTGCCTCTAAAATGTACGTACGCCTGGGTCAGAGTTTGCTTACCTGTAGTCACATTTTCACGTCAAGTTTATATTTATAAATCACAAACTTGGCGTGAAAAAAGGCGTACGCCAATTTCAGGCCACGTTTTGTGCGTAAGCAACGTTTATAAAGGAGACCCCTGCTCTCTGCACACCTCAGGAATGGTGCATTTAAGACTATCGGACAACTCAGCGATGTTTCAACACGGCTTCAGCTCACTCTTAAACCTCCCGTTAGAATCAGTCCAAATTAATTCACAAACAGAAGAAACGAAAAGAAGAGGAACCTTATCATTCTCCCTTTCATGATGTTGTCATTTCAGCAAACTTGTGACCCATTATCAGCAAATGAATCACAGACTTGTGTCTTTTTTGGGCTCGTACAGTCAAACTAAGACTCACCAGAAACAGACCAAGAAATGACAGTGTTTGCTTTGCACACATAACAGGTGAAGCAACATTTCCTATATGATCTGAGCTCACATCTGTAATTTAAGTTGCACTCCAGTGACCTTACAGCGTGCTGTTATGTGATACAGATAAAGTGAGAGCTCCACACTGCACAAAGAGAATTACCTATGAGTGAAGGAAAAGCATTTTAACATTATAATAAATACATTAATATGGTTATAATAATACATAGCAAAGTTTTTAATGATTAAGATGTGCACGTTGAATGTAAAGCCCAGAGGACATTAGAAGGCATCTTCTAATGTCAGACAAAGGAGAGACAGGGAAAGACAAGCTCCAAGTGTGTTCTGCCTCGAATCGATGTCTTAGCCTGCGCCGTAGTCTGCGTAGCTCCCTTACCTACGCAGAGGCTTACGCATAGCTGACATGCACCTCCTCCGAAATGTAACTACAGGTCGAATCGAAGCTGACCGCAAGCCCTGTGATTGGTCCGCTCGGCGGCATTGTATTTCCCGCATTTACAGCACTTCCGGGATCTCCGCTCATCACCCGTGTATTTCATCTCCTCCTCTCTATTCTTCATGTAATCATGTCTGTATGATAAACAGCAACATGTATCAGCTGTAGATTAACATAACACGCTCTGAATCTCTGTGGAAAAGTAAACAGAGATCGTAGTGGGGCCGGAAGGAGGCGACCGGCTATCAGAGAGACCACACTGCCCTCAAGAGTTTCGGCAGAGCATTGCTGCGTGACACGCACAAGTATGTAGTGCTCCACGTCAGCCCCTGCTGATGCAGAAGTATAAAGCAGCCTTTAGTTCCCCCGGCAGTCTAAGCCTATAGCAGCGTAACTAAGAGATGGTCCAAGCCTGAGCCAGCTCTAACTATAAGCTTTATCAAAAAGGAAAGGTTGAAGCCTACTCTTGTTTGTATAAAAACTCCTCTAGGAGACAACCTGCTATCAAGGTAGCAAAACCAAGTCCATAAACTGGGTCTGTAAATCAGTCCCTCCAGGAAGTTGCGATTTCGCGATCGCAACTATCAACGCAAATTCAACCAATCAGCGCGATTTTTTCGCGGCCCTGCAATTTTTTACAATAACTGCAACTTTCCCGCAAATTTGACCAATTACCTCAATCTCAGCCCCTGTACGTCATCGGTTTTGTCATCAATTTGACTTCCTTGGAACATAAACATAAGTCCTCACTTGATCGGCACTTTTCAACAACAAAACACGCACAGAGAACGGGTGAAGAGAGGGGACAGCAGGCAGGACAAGTGACCATGACAACGTTGTTATTTATAGATTGAGGGGCTCAGTGTTAGCTTGGTAACCTACCTGCTTTATGAACCAGCTCTCCTCACCTCCATGCATCTGTCTCATCTTCATTGATGATTTTTACCCCCGGTGTGCGTTAGTGACAAAGACACAACCGGGGGACGTCTGTTTACTATTTGATGTTTGACGTTGCCGTGGTTACCGTAAAAAGCTCTGCATCTACAGCTTGATTTAATCCAGTTTGGTTAAACATCAGACACATTCAGTAAGTTTTGATCAACTCCTTGTCATCAAAGATGCAGATTCATTTCAGAGTGCCGCGAACTGACTGTGCATCAGTCGCTGCGAGGTGCATTCAGGGACCGTCGTAAATGTGCAATACAGCCCTTTCATGGCATTTTTCTGTGAATCAAGAGAATCAAAATACAGTCAGTGGCCACATCAAGAATGCTTTCTAAAAACAACAGTAATTTAGCATATTTACTTGCCCCTGAGATGTAATTGGGGGAAAAAAGCAAAAAAAAAATAAGTGCAACTTTCACCGCAATTTTTTCAAAAAGCTGTAGCAAATTCAGGCTTTTTGGGCCGCAACAATCACAAAAAAATCCCGCAAAATCCTGGAGGGACTGGTAAATGATCATTATGATGCCAACGTGTCAGGAGTAGCTTCTGTTAAGTTTAGTATTTTCTTCGTGTTGTCATCCGGCTTTTATTTCCTGTTTTATTTTTGATCTTCCTTGTGTTAATGTCTTGTTTACTTCCTGTCTGTATTAGTAATGAGCTATCATTTTATGTTCCTTCTGTTTATCATTGATCCAAGTCTTGTGTTGTATTCCTTGTGTGTGTATTCCCACTCATGTCTTGCATGAATAATTCTTGTGAGACATGAAGGTAGTTTCATACTCTGTATCTGCGAACTGAACATTTATGTTTATGTATACGAGAAAAAGATTAGACATGTCACATCATTTAGCTGTTACATACGCTCTGTCCAAACATTCAATTCCAGCTCTTTTTCGATGAGATGAAATCTGCGAGAGTGGTTGCTGTGTACATTTCTCCACCCTGAATGCTTTCCTCGTGCTGTGTTGCCATAGAAGCCTGATTCAATGTGTAATTGCTAATGGGCTCATTAGTGAGGCGGAGAGATGTGAGATGGAAATGTCCAATGTTGATGTTGATGCAGCTTCCTCTCATCCTCACTGCAACTTATCGACGTGGTTAGATGCTCTTTTCGGGCTTCGGTATGTCCATATGATGTCATCAGTTTCTGATTCAAAATAAACATCAATGAAAAACAAAGAATTTGAAACTAATACTCAAATACTGCTTTTGGATATTTGGTCATTAGTGGTGAGATGTGCTGTCATTGATGCCTCAGTGAGAAGGAAAACAGCAGCATTAGACTCAAGCATCAGCATCGCTTGTTCCCTCCTCCTTCTCCTCCTTCTCCTCCTCCCTCCTCCTCCTTCTCCTCCTTCTCCTCCTCCCTCCTCCTCCTCCTCCTCCTCCTCCTCCTCCTCCTCCTCCTCCTCCTCCTCCTCCTCCATCGAGACAAAGACATACAGATCTGAGTCCTGAGTACTCAAGGACCAAACAAAGGACACTGAGTGAAGTGCTGTGGATAAACGTGTACAAAAGGTGACCAGGTGAGAATCAAAGAGATTTCAGAGAGGGATTTTGTGGACTTCACTTTGTTGACTTACTGTTAAGAATTTATACCCCTCATATTGACAGGATGCTCTCCTCCTCCTTGTTGGAAATGTGGGAGTAGGCGGGGGTGAGCTCTATCCCAAACATGCTTCCCGCTGGTGCTCTGGTTCTCTCTGCTTTTAGCATGTGGGTATCGTGGGCTTTGAGAGCTAGCACGGAGGGAGGTGGTTCCAGGATGCCGGAAAAGGGAGGATAACCCTGGCGATGTGTTGGCTCTTGCTGCTCATCTGTATCTAAGGTCAGGGTTGTGGGGGCCATTAGTGGCCTGATGATAGTCTAGGAATTTCTGCACTGTCAACACCAAGAGCTTACATAAAGGATTCCTGGCTTTGTAGGAGGTTGCAACTCTGTTTGGGTTGTGTAGGCCATCACTGCACTTCCACTCAAGGCTGGCTGCAAAAGCCAAAGAGTCACCCTGAACACCGATGTTCAGATGAACGTATTCACAGCCAAGACCTGCTTTCACTCTGAAAAGATCATTTATTCATTCATACACAACGTACAGGGAGTTAATTTACTTTAATATCTCATCCATTTTGAAGGTAATGAGATTAAGAGAAAGGTGCTGTGTCCACTAACCAAACAGCAAGTCCAATGTGGAAGTGCTAAAAACAGCAGTTCATCGAGGATCGGCTTGAGGCTGGCTTCAGAAGTACTGGAAACCACACCAATTCAAAAAAGACGATCTTTACAGCAGAAATAAACATGTTTACAGCAATTTTCATAATGCGGTAATTTTAAAGATATTGAGATTACGAGTCAGATCACTTGACTGACAGGTGGGAACACTGTAGCTGTTGGCTAGGAGGCTCAAACTCCGCCTCTTTATGTCACAATCGCTCGACAGCAGCAATATGGCTCCCGCCGCTGACTGGCCTCAAAACAGCGCTTCAGAAACAGATGGCTGACGTCACGGATACTATGTCCATTATTTACACAGTCTATGCCACTAGCACCGTTTTTTGTGCTGGGAGCGCCCAAGACCTCAATTATGGAGCACTTCTCAACAGCGTTTAGCCAACAGGTTAAGAAAGTAGTCCCACAACACATTCATTTTCCCTGAGTAGGTCTGTTTTAAAATGCTCTGTATGCTTCATACTTGCTTTCATTCAATGAAATGATTAAGAGGGTAATAGTTCATAATATGCTTTGGGATGAAAAAGAAACATACATTAATTTAGTATCACTTTAAGAGGGGAAACTGCATCTGATGGACTTGACTCAGTGACATCACCCATTGCTTTCCAAAAGGAGGTATAAAGCCGATCGATGGAAGTCGCCAAATTGAAAATGCTGACCCAACCTTTTAGTCAACCAAGAAACAGATAAATAGGTGGAGCTGAGGGGAGCTGTAAGCCTCCTGACTACAGACTGTATATTAATGGACTCCATTGGTGTTCACTGAATGTGAAGCCAAAAGATTTAGAGCTCCCCCTGCTGACTGGCTGCAGTATAGTTCATAAACCTGCCTCCCCCATGTCAACAGATGAAACACGGGTCAAACTAAAGAGATTAAATACAAATCATAATAATGTTTCTCAAACATGGTTTGAGTCGTTTTGGTTAGTTCTGATTATGCTGATTTATGTCCAAGTGTTCATTCTTCTGAGAAGTTTTGTTTTTATGAGTTATTTCATTTTAAAAAGATGATTGATTGACAGCTCCGTTGACAAAGCAGGCTCCTGCAGCGTTCTGTTTAGCAGAAAGAGGAGGAACAATCACAGAAATACATAAAGTATTTATAATAAAGCTCAAGCATAGGTTCAGACAGGAAGACTATACCCTGCATGCTACTGTTATTTTAGATAACCTTTAATTCACAAAGTCACATACTGGTTAACCAGACTGTTACTGCTCCACAACTTAAAGCTGACAGCTCAACATCACAGCTTTTAGCGTGATGGATTTAGAGTACACACAGTTGGTCGGCATTGAAATGGGCCAATGGTCACTGTGTTGCCATTTTAGATTTATTAGAACAAAGGGAGAGCACATTCCTCCTTACTGCAGATCCACGGGACCAGACGGGTAGAAAACATTCATTTTAAGATATCCTGGGGTTTGATTCTGCCTGCATTAAGATTTTAATTGGTTTGATTCAGCGCAGCTCAACTGATGTGCTTTTGTTTTAGCAGAGAGAGAAGTTAAGAATCTATTTCTAAAAGTTTAAATATGTTTCAAACAAAAGCACCACCATTTTTTCACGCACTAATTTATACTTAAAGTTGATTGACAGATGGAAAACTGCACCAAGAATATACGAGTACTGGTTGTTGGCGCACTTTTTCAAATAGAGAAAGAAAGCTGCTTTACACTTTCCCTCTAAAAGCATCAGCTTGTTTGTTCTTGAGAGCAGAAGTGACAGGACTTGGAAAAATGATGAGGTAGTTGTTTAAGCCTGACTTCCATCAGTTCAATAACAGCATAGAAATCATAGAATGTGGGCCTATAAATAATGGACACGGTATCTGTGACGTCACCCATCTGTTCCTGAGCGCTGTTTTAAAGTCAATCGTTGGCTGGAGCCATATTGGAAATGCTGAACTCAACCTAACCTAGTGTGAGGTAAAGAGGCGGGGTTTGAGCCTCCTAGCCAACAGCTATGTGTTCCCGCCTGTCAGACAAGTCAGTCATGTCCTTATATGGGCAAAAGCTTGTAATCTTAATATCTTATGAACTGACGTGTTATAAAAAAATTCACCCCCCGTACAGTGTGTGCCGATAGAGAAATTAGCTACTTAGAGCCAAGCTGTTTTTTGAACCAGGCTGTAAACATGTTTATTAATGCTGTAAAGATTGTCTGCTTTGAATGGGTGTGTATGTGGTTTCTGGTGTTTCTGCAGGCAGCCTCAGCAGGATACTCGATGAATTGCAGTTTATAATACTTCCGCATGGGCTTCATAATTTGGGACCGGAGGTTGCCGCTTGGTATAAATACAATAAAAACTGTTTATTTTGTCGTAAACCGGATTTGAGTCGACTTGCTATAAGAAAAGTACTGCCTCTCCACAGGAGGAAGCTGGTTTCCAGCAAGAAACTTTGGTACCAATCTGAACAAACACATTCACTTCACCATTTTGTTTGTTTATGTTCGTGACAGTTGGAAGAGAAGAGCGATATGTCTTCTCATTGGTCAACATCACTGACATGACGGAGTGCATCATAGAATGCAGACAGAAAAATCAAGCATGCTAGACTTTCTGTGGGGAAGTCGAGGGGAATCCTACATGTGACCTTGATTTTTGTTCATTATGACACACGACTTGGGATGGGTACTACCGAGTACCGATTCACGAAAAATCAAACAGTACCATCTTTCAGTATCTAAACGCATCCTTGTGACTGTGAGGGAGTGGAAGAGAAGGCAATTTTCCATACTTTCACCCTGTAATAAAGTTTGAGACTGATTGGGTGGACGTCTCTGCTCTCTGCTCTCTGCTCTCTGCATCTGCGCCTGAGCCTGCAGCTGACGGGCGCACGGACTCACCGCAAAGCAGAGCTGCAGGAGGATTAAGTTGAGACTGACCCTCTCGCTCCGACTACCTGCCCTGTTTATAACCGTTCCTGTGTGCGTGAATGCCCAACAAGTAAGTTGTGTGTCCTGTTATTATAAGAGACTGAGAACTGACTTTTTCCCATCCGCAGGCGTTCACAAGTGTTAATGATAAACTCCCGAAAGAGTAATTAGACGCCACGAGCACGTGTCAGCTAATATATCCAATCACCTATATAATCCTGTTTCTGTTCATTTCATGTTAAATTAAATAAATACGTTAAATTTAAAAAAATTGAGATTTTATTATTAAACAAATTAACATTTATTACGACATAAACAAACAAAAGTACAGATTTGTACCGTTGGGTACCGGTATTGATTCCCAGGTACTGGGTGTCGGTACCGTATCGGTTCAGATGTGAAAGGTACCCATCCCTACACACGACACGGGACAAGACGATCGCTTTTCATGGTCAACCTAACGTCTGCCTCATCGGGCTTATAGCGTGTAGTCTGACCTCGGCATTGGTCATAACCAGGGCTTGAAACAAACTTTTTCAACAGCTTCACACAGAGGTAATTGGGTTCAGTATTTCATTGGTTAACAGAATATATTTGCAGTCAAAACCTGAGTAAGCTGAGGGTGGATACATGAAGACACAATTAATACCCATAGATGCCACCAGTTGCTCTGAAACAGTCCTAATCCTGAAAAGAACTTGAGTCCACTGTTTGGACAACGAATCAGATTACTGACCTCTTAACAACCAGACATCTTGATGCCGGTACCAGATTTAATTCTGTGTTGAAAGACGATTATTTTATCTATAGGAATGGAGCAAAATGCAACTTCCTGAGGTGTGCGTTTTGATGACAGCATGTGGCTGGTGTCCGAAAAAGCGATTAACAGTAGGCTGCAGTACAGTCTCTGTTTATGTTATGTTGGGTGATATATTTGACAGCTGCAAGAAGGAATAAGGGTGCAAGTTTGTCCTTGTGGTTAGGGCATCTCATGGACAGGGGCTCTAACATTGGACTTACAACAGATCCATGTCCGGTCCTTCTCTGATCCACTTCGGTTTGGCTCCATGCTCTCTCGTCCGGAGTAGGACCCTCGGACAGCTGGAGTCATGTGACAGAGGTTTCCCCCGCGGCAAACACTGAATCAAGGATTCTCTTCTCTCCTCATCCATGTTGTCTTTCTGGTCCTCTGAAAACCTCTGACCTGTTGAATCCAGGCCTGGCTCCGCTCATCATGACGGTTTGTTGTTGTAGTTAAGTGAAATATGATCTGGTCGTGGTGCTAGATCCAGCAACAATAGAAATCTTGTGTATCTGATCCGGAGGGCTCCGACCTGCCGGATCAGAGACACAACTGGAACGCAACGGAGTGGATCCAGTGGAAGTTAACACATTGACTAAAATAGAAACCTAGCAGGTCTGGTGCCGTGACGGATCAGAGACAGATCTGGTGGAGTTTGACTGTAATCCTTGATGCAGTGGACGCTAGTTCAACTCTCTGCTATGACACTTTGCTGCAGATCTCTCCCTGCTAACTACTCCCCACATTTCCTGTCTCTCTTCAGCTGTCCTGTCATTGAAAGCAAAAATCCCTTTATAAACCGATATAGCTCAAATAGATAACTTGTTCCCTCCATACATTATCTCTCTTCACTGCCACCGTCAGAGAGTTTTTGTAGCTCAGGAATATGAAGCAGCAGAAAGAGCTAACCCAGCAGTGACCCCAGGAAACCACAGCTTGTCATTTTTGCTTTTGGATGAACGTAAAATCTGAGATGAGACATTTTGATCCATGTGCTGTACTGAGGTTCTCAAAGGCAGATATATGCACATTGTGATCACAGCTTTACTTTTACTATCACTTCATTTAAACACAGAAGACGCCTCCAGCATACATTGAATAATGCATTTTACATCTGTAGTCTGTTCAGAAAAGATAGTTGGTGCAGATGAAAGCAGTAGTTACAGAAAGTCCAACTTCAGAAGACAGAACATTTGAGGAAGATTATTCATAGAATCGCCCACGTGTTGATTGACAGGTGATCTCTGGTTACTGCAGCGCGACAACACAACAGTAAAGAGCTCTAACACTAAAAATGGGCACTAAATGATGACAGCTTTTGGGATTACTACTTAAAGTGCTGTAATAGAAAAGTGCTGGATATACAGTAGGTTTGCAGGAGGGGGGCCTCTTTGGATTCAGGCCACACGTCCATCAGCTAAGTTGTGATGACTCATGCTGTTACACCATGCCTACGCATCTATCCCTCTGCTGCACACCAGCTTTATCTGCCTCTGTCTCTCCTTCTCCATCCCTCACTGCTGCTGTCACACACACACACACACACACATTCATGGACAAACTCTCCTCCCCCTTTATTCTGCGAGGCAAAAAGCTAGAACACTGTATTCTTCACTGCCACCAATCCATGCCCTCGTTTTAAACATATCTCCTGCCTAATTCTCTCCGTTACGTAACGGACAATTATACAACCAATTCAGAGCGCTCCTCTAAGACTCGCCTCACAAGGGCACTCGCAGCGTGGCGGTAAGAAGAGCTGGTGATAGGAGGAAAAGGAGGAAATGTGTAAGTAATTTTAATAAAGAGATGGAATACAGTTAAGACCCATCATGGACTAATGATAGGAAATGAATAACGCGGGAGGGAAGGAGCCGGTGTGAAATTGTCAATTAGGATTTTCTTCCTGTGGTGACTGGAGGGAATTCAATAAGCCAGAGGCAAAAGCAGACCGCTGCTGTATGGAGATCACAGCAGCCTGCTTCTCCCTCTCTGTGAGAGCTAAAGCTCTACAAGCTAACAGCAAGCTGCAGATTATGAGATCAGCTTTAATAAACGCAGTGAAGTGGTCATGGAGGAGGTTTTTTTTATTATCCAGTTAGTGTCATCCACCTCTGCAGTATGACAGGAGATGTATTTATTAGAGCTACGAGTGTGTGTTTAGAGATCACACCAGAACAAATTCTAAAGGCACATTTTTATCACACAACTCATTGTAGTACTTCATTATACCTCATGTAGAGTTACGGCCAAATTCCACCAGATCCGCGTCCGGTCCGTCTCCGATCCGTCACAGCACCGGATCTGATTCTGATGGGATGAGGGGGAAAAAATAACACAGGTTTTTTTTAATGCATTTTGAGAAAAAAAAGTCTAAATTGAATGTTGAGAAGTATGTCACAATTCCCAGTAAAACTGTTTCCAGGTCAAAGCTAGTGCGGCATAACCTGTTTCAAGTTTGCAGTATTTCTGTGTTCATCGCGGTTTTTAATGGATCAGAATCTCAAAATACCTTTGAACCTAAGAATTTGAGCACCATCACTTTATTAAACACAATGTTGGACCTCTACAGAAAACGCCTTCAGCCAACACTGAATGATACATTTCACTGAACTAGTTCATTCAAAAGAATAGAACTCTTTGTTACTGTATCATAGGTTCCTTTAGCCCTGTTCACACATGAGCTCCAGACATTTTCTCAATACTTACTGTACATTCAGGCCCTGATATTTTCTGGAACCATCTTTAGCACATGCACCTCCCAGCAGGATATCATCCATGTCCCACCAAACTCTGCATACCCCTTCTTTTAGGTATAGCACAATAGAGAGTGGAAGTGGTCTGATGGCCTAATTCCACCAGATCTGTGTTCGGTCCGTCTGATCCGTCACCGCACCGGATCTGATAGGTTTCTATTCTAGTCCATGTGTTAACTTCCACTGGATCCGCTCCGGCTGCATCTCTGATCCGGCAGGTCGGACGCACGACGCATCAATCTCAACAGAGCAAATGGAGCGGGACAGGAAGTCAGGCACCAAAACAAAATTAAAACATCCGGTTAATTTCAGAATAAAACACTCTGTGTTATCACCAGATCGTATTTCACTTAACTACAACAACAAACCGTCATGATGAGCGGAGCCAGGCCTGGAGTCAACAGGTCAGAGGTTTTCAGAGTACCAGAAAGACAACATGGATGAGGAGAGGAGGAGGAGAATCCTTGATTCAGTGATTACCATGGGAAAACCTCGGTCACATGACTCTCAACTCAACTTTATTTATATAGCACCTTGCATACATAAAAACATGTAGCCCAAAGTGCTTCACAGAGTAACAGACAGTCAGAAAACAACAGCAATGGTAAAATTATAAAAGGCATGATTAAAAAAGAAATACTTAAAAAAGAAAATCAACACAGTAAAATTAATAAAATAAGTAAGAGTGGAAAGAAAAGTTAAAAATAAGGTAGAGTTAATGAGATCAGATGAACACAAAATAAATAAGATAAATAAATACATGTTAAAACAATGGTTTAGACAATAATGATTGAAATAATAAAAATAATAACAACAACAAACCGTCATGATTAGTGGAGCCAGGCCTGGAGTCAACAGGTCAGAGGTTTTCAGAGGACCAGAAAGACAACATGGATGAGGAGAGGAGGAGGAGAATCCTTGATTCAGTGATTGCCGCAGGAAAACCTCGGTCACATGACTCCAGCTGTCAGGCGGTCCTGCTCTGTGCTGAGTTCCGAAAACGCAAGAGAGAGAGCATGAAGCTGGACTGCAGCGGATTGGAGATGGACCGGACACAGATCTGGTGGAAATCCTCTGTCAGGGTGCATACCGGCCTAAAACACCTCTACTGTAAGCCTTAAGATTATTCAACTGCAGCACAGGGAAACATTACCATAATGGCCTGAATATGACCGACCCTGATGATTCTTAAAGAAAGACTTTGGGAAGACCAAATCTTGTTGTCATGAAGAAAGCTATTTTAATTGTCAGTATTGATCAAACAAACACATTGTATGTTCTATATAATGGCACAGTAACATATAAGTAGAAAGATGCACCAGTAGCATGAGGCACACAACATGCACTCAATCTGACAGATGTATTTGAAGTCACAGAAGCAAACACATTCCTTATGGCTTCCTGGTTTGCTTACTTGTAAGTAACACAACCATCCTGAAACACATTTTTTTTTCTTCTCCATCCTGGAACTAACTGAGCTCCTGCTCTGTTTTCATGCTGATGGCCATGAGCCTCCCGCTGCTCACCCACAACAGAGCCTAACATTCCTGGGAACATGTGATTTTCCTCTCTGCTTCCCTTCCCTGCCCCCCACCTCTACGACCTCCCTGACCACCCAGACACGTGGCCACAGGGCTGTTACTCCCTGGAAAACAGCCAGAGTAGGAAAAAACTGCAGAGAGGGCAAATCAGACGGGGCTAAATGGTTTCTGATAACGCAGGCAGTATTAACATGGCTCCTGATGGTGCTAAAACTTAACTGCTGCTGCTGCTATTACCACTTTTTTGAGCCAGCACCAACCACTGCTCTACTTTGGCAACTCGTGTTCCACATCTTAAAATGCAACTCCAAACAGTACTGCACACACCTCTTACAGGTATTGCTGTCGCCAGTATTTTCTTATATAACTGGCATTTCTATGGCTTCAGATGCACTTCAGGTTAATACTATTATAGCTTGCATTTCTGCCAGTAACATAAAAACACTGCTGCTAACAGGACAAAGGCTACCAGTGCTACAGCTATGATGACTTATATATATCTGTTGTTGTTGCTGTTGCCATATTTTGCTCCAAAAAAGAGGAATTAAATAGACGTACTGAAGGCCAACAATCCAGATGGATGCAGGGCTTGCTGGATGAGACGGGGTAGTCTGCATTACTGCTAGCCAAAATGACACAGCTGTGGTGAACCTCACCCCCATCATTACAGCTACTGGCCAACATGTTCAAGAAGGTCACTGGGCCAGCTGTTAAAGTAAACCTATTCATCTACTGTTTTTGAAGAAGAGAGATGTTCACCAGAATAAACTTGACATTCAAAGAACACAGAGGAACATAGACTTCAGTACTGCAGCATAAGCAACATTTTGAATGGGTTATGGAGCAAGAATAAAAACATTCAAACAATAGAACCACAGTTTTCACCAATCATTGCCGTCATGGTGGTTAAAGTTATTTTCAGTTAGGACTCAAATTCATATTGTTTTGGATCCAGATTGAATTGACTCTCAAATGTTTGAGTATGTTCATAAATGAAGGGACAATTGAGAAGTTGTTGATTAAAAACTTTCAGAAGCAACGTTCTGGAGATTTTCAGCTGTGTCATTTAACAGGAATGTTAGGTATACAGTATGAAAACAGCAGCCATTGATGCTAAGGCTTTTCAGTCTCTTGGGCAAAGGTAGGCAAAAGCTGCAAAATGGGTTGTTCTTTGCCCACTGGCACTGAAACCTGATGTAGTTTTCTGAGCACAGAAACAAACTGAAGCTCATTTCAGTGAAGAGTTTTGGTCTTCATCTTATCTTTTTTCCTGTTGTGAGTGAGTCAGAAAAGAATACTCAGTTCTCAGTTCAAGCTTGACATATTGCATTCATATTTATAGTTTGTAATGCTGTCCTATATAAAACCCTGCTGTAGCTCTCCAATAGTCCCTTCATGCACTTTGATTTTCTCTGCTTGTGCTCAAACTGTATGCATAATGATGTATTGTATGATGGATAAAAGGTGTGTTGGGTTAAGTTGTAGAGATCAGCAGCTCAGAGATGCTCTCTCCAGCTCTGCTGCCGTTGTCTGGATTGCAGGATAGGATGTTGCTCCACTTTTTCCTCTCAGAGATGGTTGGGGTCCAGTAGCTCCTCAGGCTGCTCTCACATCTGTGCCCGCTAACTGTCATGATTTCCCCACTCTCAAGACCAGCCTGGGACTTTTGGTCCTTGGTGTCACTTTTTTTGCTGAGAAGGAATCATTGTTGCATGGGTTTTTACCTAGTCAGTAAGAGAGCCAGATAATAACCAAGCCGCAACCTCCGGTCTAAAAATATGAATCCAATGTGGAAGTGCTAAAAACTGCAGTTCATTGAGGATCCGCTTGAGGCCGTCACAGCAGAAATAAACATATTCACAGCCTGGTACAAAAGACGAATGTAGTCTGGATAGCTGATTTCTCGATCGGCACAAACTGTACGGGGGGTGAATTTTTTTCTAACGTGGTAATAATTGTTTTGGTTTTTTTCCTGTTGCTTAGCGCCGCTCGAGTGGCTGCTTTTTGCAGCAGCTCTCTCTTCGTTGTTCTTTTTTCAACTTTTTTTCATATCTGTTTAGTTCTCATTGTATTTGGAGCCTGTCATGACTTTTAATGACTCAGTTGTTAGCCATCAACACCAAACTGGCTCGTTTGCAGTGGTGTTTTTACTATTTTTGTTCCTGTCTGTGTCCGGAGATCCTGCGTGTATCCATGATAACATTGTTTACACACGAGATCAGCTGTTAGCAGCCCGTAGCATGTTGATGCTAAACGATGCTGGGCCCGATGTTCCCTGCGATCTAAGGAGAAGGAGGCAAGACGTGCTGGTACTGAGGTGCAAGCTAAAAAAGACGACGTCGACCTGTCCTTCCACCCACCGTTATGGCGAAAGGAAGATCTATCTATGATAAGGTGGACGAGCTAACCCAGCACTAGAGGGAATACTGGCAGAGTAGCATCATGCTAACAGAGCTAACACGAACGCCACATTGGAAGGATTACACCTGCTGTGGGCGGACAGGATACAGGAGAGCAAGACTGAACACACTGGTGAAGAAGGCCAGCTCAGTCCTGGACCCTGTGGAGGTTGTGGCTGACAGGAGGATTATGGCCAAGCTGTCGTCTTTGATGGACATTTCTTTCCTACATTTATTCTTGTTGAAATTCTTCTTTTTGTTTGCTGCTGTAACTCCATGAATTTCCCCATTGTGGGACGAATAACGGAGTATCTTATCTTATCTTATCTTAATTTCGAAGATATTAAGATTACGAGTCTTCCAATGAGAGGCACAGCTGACTTGATTGACAAGCGGGAACACTGTAGCTGTTGGCTAGGAGGCTCAAAGCCCGCCTCTTTGTGTCACAATCGCTCGACAGCAGCAATATGGATCCGCCAACGATTGGCCTCAAAACAGCTCTTCAGGAACAGATGGGTGACATCACGGATACTACGTCCATATTTCATATAGTCTATGGTAATAACTGTGTGTAAAGGGTTAAATACTCAAAATTGGGTGGCACTGCACACATTTTCTCTCAAACTTAAATAAACACCTTTACATCACGGCTCAGATCACAGCAAATCTATTACAGACTCCCAAGAGAACGACCGATGAGAGCAAATCAATGTTTCTGTTTGTTGTTTTGTTTGTTTGTTTGTTTGTTTTGCCTCCAGTGTTTTTGTGGGAATCATAAAAAGCTGTATATTTCCTTTATTTTGGCTTTGAGCGTCTGAGGCCTGGATAAGATGGTGACGGTTCTGAGTCTGGGGGACGGTGTCCTGGTTGATTTAATAAGATACAGGCCTTTGGCTGGATGTTCCAGTCTAAGTGGATAAATGTAAAAAAGCAAAGTGTAAACTCTTCACTTCACAAATCAAGTGAGTACAATCTTTAAAATCCAGTGTTAATTATTCTTTACAGATTTTGAGTTTCCTGTAAGTGTTGGTGCCTTGGGCAGCTGAATAAAAGACTGGTGAGTGTTTTTAACACCCCACAGCGCTCAGGCTGGGCATTATCTGTCTGGGGCACCTTTGGGCTGGCGCCTGTGGGAAGAAGATGAAGATTAAAAAGGCTTGTTTTGGTTAATCAAGGCCAGTGGGAATCTGTGTCCATAAGGAAATCGGGAGGCTCTGTTTGTGCTTTGTAGCTTCAGAGGCCCACGCACTGATTGCAGATTGTGTACACAAGGGGACGAACCAAAAGAGTTCTAGCTTATAAGGTCTCAAAATGCCACTACTGAAGTAAAATCAAATAAGAAGAGAGCAGAGACTTTGATGCGGCTGCAGTGTTTATTGATGTGTTTGTGTGTGTGTGTGTGTGTGTGTGTGTGTGTGTGTGTGTGTGTGTGTGTGTGTGTGTGTGTGTGTGTGTGTGTGTGTCAAAGTGCAAGTAGTTTGAATGAGGGAAAAGCAGTCCACAGCGAAGAAACTGAATCTGTGGTTTTTAACATAAACTAGTATTAAAATTAAAATTCACCATCAGACATTAAAACAGGAAGAAGATCAAATGTTCAAAAATATCTACAGCAGAAGATGGAGTCACTCTCTAATTGAACCCTGCTAACACCCTAACAGAACTCAGCAGGCGTTAACCTCTCTGTACTTCATATGAAATCTGCAGCGGCTTAAAACTGGTGCGTCATTTTATATGCTGCAGTGTTTTACATTACCTCCAACCAATGCAAATACAAGGACAAGATGACTCCAGAGCTTCAATACAGCACTCTTATCATAAACTTTTATAAAGACACATTTAAGCCCTAAAAGACATAACTACTGTATAGCCGTGCTACAATATCAACAGTGTGGGTATGCAGAATATTCTCAGAGTCTATTTGAGAACTGCAGGGTATGCAGACATTTATCACCGTATGTTAGAGAGTTTAGCACATTGTTTAGTGGATGAGGACATATTGCCCAGAACTATGTAGCTATGTTACGCTAAGCTAAGCTAACACGTGTTTTTATATTCCAGAATATAGAAACACTAGAAACAGAGTCAAGTTATGAAAATGGAGGAGCCCTCTTTGTTTTCAAGTGTGCAACAAGATCACTATCATCTCTCTCTCCCTCTCTCTCTATCTCTCTTCATCTGCTCTATCCCTCTTTCCAACCTCAACTCAGTCTCAGCAGATGTCTGTCCGTCCTCTCTCTGCCTGTCTCTTACTTTAACACTTCCTGTCCCATTAAAGTTACTAACCATAGACCTTTCTGGAGTTTCTGAGCTCCCTTGTCTCGTAGGTTCCTCTGGATCTCTGCTGCTGTGGACGTGCCAGACTCCAGCTGCTACAACTACTACTATCCGTCTCCCCACTATAATCTCTCTCTCTCTCTTCATCTCCCTCTATCCCTCTCTCCAACACGGTCTCAGCAGATGTGTGTCAAACATGAGTGGTCCTGCTTGAGGTTTCTGCCTGTTAAAGGAAGTTTGTTCTTGCCACTGTAACTTGCTAAATGCTGCAAAGTGCTCTGCTCATGGTGGATTAAGATCAGACTGAGTCCTGTCTGTAAGATGGGACTGGATCTTATCTTGTCTGGATGTTGGGCCTTTGTTAATAAAATAACATAGAGTACGGTCTAGACCTGCTCTGTTTGGAAAGAGTCTGAGGATAATGTTTGTTGTGATTTGGTGCTGTATAAATAAAGATTGACAGATTGAATAAGAGGTAACTTTTTCCAGTGGATGGTGATATGGATCTTAAGTTGAGTTCATGCAGAAATAGCTCCGTCAAGGACAGCGTGTATTTTAGCCAAACTCTCTTTCTCATTCAGCCAATGATTCATCTGAATGAGATCCTAAAAACTAAAGTGGAGGATGAGATTAGGGTTCGCCCTTCCCTTCCCTCTGTATCAGCCACTGGCAGCAGGACCAGTTTTGATTTATATCTCCCACGATCTGTGCTCCAGGAACAACCCCAGCTGTTCCACTGACACGGCCGAGGCCAGAGGAGAGATGGGTAATGTAATTAGCCAGTGAATGAAAGGAGGAGGATAGATCGGGGTTACAGTTGCCCACTGATGTTCCCACACGACAGACTCATATCTCAGCGTGTACAAAAGCCCTGCTCTGATGCCATCCTCTCATTGTAATTAAATGAGATAAAAGAGGCAGTGGAGGAGCGTGCCACAGAGCCGGATGACTGTTGTGATGCTGTGTGACATCGGTTCATGGTGCTGTGATATAAACATGCTGAATTATATCTCTGCTGGGGCTGGACAGCTCAAACATATGCTCAAGCACGGACAGATGGGGTTTTGAAGTAGATGAGATGCAGAGCATTAGAGGCCAGAACCAGCACTGACTGTTCTTATTTCAAACTAAAACCTGACGTAGGACAGACGATGGGAATTAGAGAGACAAGTTAGATTTTTATCGTTTTTATTGGTTTATTGTTTTCTTATATGCCTTATAAATGGAACTTAGAGCACTTTTATCATTTCATTATGTTTATTGACTTTAACATTTTTATTGTTATATTAGTTTTAGGATATTTTAGTATGTTTAGCACTTAGAAGTTCTTTGTTCATGTTACATTTGTTTTTTTTAACTCTGTAATGATCTAATATCTCACTGGCTGCAAAACAAGTTTAGCTATGGGTCCAAATAAAATAAACTGAACCTGAACAACATTGATATATTTGTTGATTGCAGACTGAAGCTGGAGATGTGACAGTGCCCAGATGATTAAACTTCACTCTAAACAAGAGCCAAAAATAGACTTTATGGTGATTTGACCTTTGCATTGTGTCAAACTCCTTGATATTCAGTCTGGCAAGTTTAAACCCCAACAAAGTTGCTGATCCTAAAGTGTAGTTAGTTAACTTAAAGGAGCAGTGTGTAGAAGTTAGTGGCATTTGGCAGAACAAATTTGGGTGGAAATGGGATATAACTTTTATAACTATTTAAAAAAATAATATAGTAGAAATAGAATAAGTATATATATTTACATTAGGAGCGGGTCTCACGGCAGCTGCCATCATGTACTGCCATCATGTTTACAGCAGCTCAGAAGGGACAAAACAGAGCACAGCATGTTTTGTTATTCTGTGCCAAGCTGCAGTTCCAGGAATTCTGTTTGAAGACAGGCAGAGAAAAAGAGAGAGCGGTTGTTGTTGGCGTAGATTAAGAGAGAGACGTTGTTGTTGTTTTGCCCAGAATAATTGGCCTGGGACCAAGGATACCATACATCACATGATCGTAAATCTGCTGCATTTTCGTAGAAAATAAATAAATAAAATGCAAAGAAATTAAGGGAAATCGGGACAGCTTCTATTTAGCTAAGACTATTAGCAAAAGTGAAGCCTTACCTTCGCAGAAACTAATTCAAGAGAGTTATTCACACCTTTGTTACATCACGCTTAGACTATTGTAACTCTTTGTTTGTCGGTCTCGACCAAGCGGCAAACTCCGGTCTCAAATGATGAAGCCAATGCGGAAGTGATATAAACTACAATACATCGAAAATCCGCTTGAGGCTGGCTGCAGAAACACCGGAAACCACATAGACATGAATGGGAAAAAGACGATCTTTGCAGCATTAATAAACATGTTTACAGCCTGGTTCAAAAAACGACTTGGCCCTACAACGCTAATCTCTCTAATGGCACACACTGTACGGGGGGGTGAATTTTTTTCTAAAGTGACGGTTCAGAAGATATTAAGATTATGAGTTTTGCCCAAATAAGGACATGACTGACGTGACTCCCGGTTGGGAACACACAGCCATTGGCTAAGAGACTCACACTACGTCACACTCTGCCCAGTTGAGTTCCGCATTACCAATATGGCTGCTGCCGTCGATTTGCTTCAAAACAGCTCTCAGGAACAGATGGGTGACGTCACGGATACTACGTCCATATTTTATACAGTCTATGGTCTCGACCAGTCAGCATTGCGCCGTCTACAGGTCGTCCAAAATGCAGCCGCCCGCCTGCTGACTGGAAAGAAACGGCAGGATCACATCAGTCCTGTCCTTGCATCTTTGCACTGGTTGCCTGTGAACTTTAGGATCCAGTTCAAGGTCCTGTTTTCAAGTGTTTAAATGGTCTGGCACCGTCTTATTTATCAGACCTTGTACAGCCTCACAGTACTTCCAGAGCACTTAGGTCATCAAACCAGCTGCTCCTGGCAGTACCTCGGTCCAAACTCTCTACTCATGGGGACAGAGGCTTGTCAGTGGCGGCCCCAAAGCTGTGGAACAGCCTACCTTTCCAGGTTAGAGTCTGTTGATCACTTTAAGACACTCCTGAAAACCCATCTTATCTCCTTGGCGTTCAGTCCCAGCTAAACAAGAATCCTTGGCTTTTTACTTTTTTACTCTTTTATTTCCTAAATTGAGCTCTTACTATTTTTTTATTGTTTTTTTATTTTTTGTTATATTGTGTATGATTATATTGTATTTTAATATCTGTACAGCACTTTGGTCAACTGAGGTTGTTCTAAATGTGCTTTATAAATAAAGCTTGACTTGACTTGACAGACAACGACAAAAAAACAGAGTAAATATTGGTGTTGCTTTTCAAAGGTGGAAGTCATTAATGACAGAGTTATACTTGATGGATGATGCAGAAGTTTCCTGTTGTCTGCTGGACAGGTAAGAGAACAACCTGCCGTAATCTAAGGTGTTTGTACCAATGTGTATTTGTCTTAAATTGTTTTGTTGTTGGAAAGAAAAGTTGTTTTACAGTTTGTGCCGCCCGCTCACAGAGCATGGTTGTGATAGCGGCTTATAACGTTTAATAATGTATTTTGGTCCTTTGTCTGAAGGTAACATGACACATTATCAGGCAACTATTGGACATTTTTGGGAGAGCTTTGGTCCTCCACGGCCACCGTCTCTCAGCTGAAGGTTAATTCTATAATCTGACCGTTTCATGTTGCTTATATTCCCATTTCTACACAGTGCACCTTTGAGGGTTGTTGGCTGCACTTTAATATGCATCCACCAGGTTAAACGAAGGCATACATGTTATGCTGAAATTAAGCTAATAAAGCTTGAGCGCTGCAACTTTCATCAGAGCCACTCAGCCACCAACCAATCAACAGTGAAGCACTATTTCAGTTCAGGTCATTGAGGATGTCAGCCTTAGAGTTGTTCAAGGGTTCATGTTCAAGTGTGATGTGTCTTCTTGTCAGTGTATAAAAGCCTGAGACCCTCTTGTTATAATACAGAAAGCTTAACTGAATACAGACATCAGTGTTCAGGACTTAAGCTATTATTCTATCGATTCTACATTTCTCAGAGAATGAGTTTTTGCACATGCAGCCTCCTCACCGCCTCTCAGCACACTGTTGCCCATTAAGTGGTTAATGATGTCATGTAATGAGTGTGCCCTCACTGAGCCGCGCGCCAGCTCCTCAGTCTACAGCAGACGTCATCAAATGAAATCAGTGTGTGCCCCGCTGTTTGAACACAGCTCTGCTGCTCTGCCGTAAAGCAGCTGCTTGCGAACAAATAAAGTGAGTTCACTCTGTGTAAATCAAAATACAGTGAAAAGATCCATCTTTCAGGGAGCATATATCATTGTTATTGAGGTAAAAAGACACACTCTTCAAAATAATGGATGCGAGATGTAAGGTATCATGCATAAAGTGAGCACAGTGAGACAAAGTCACTCTCACACCCTGTATGTATCCCAATCTGCTGTGATAACCTTTTTATTATCCCGTTTGTAAATACAGATTTAAAGATGATTTAATGATTTTAAATTATTTATTCATACAGTTAACATAAGGACCCCTATGATTCTAGGGTCTGCAGCACTTCCATGGCAGCAGTATATTCTTATCAACTTCCTTGTGGGACAAATTAACATTAAAATGTTCATTTTAATTACAGTACAGTCCAAACATTAGCCTCATATAAAACTGTGAAGTGAAGTCAAATGAGTGTTTTTCTGTCTTCAATCCTACCTGACAGACAGAAGTTTCTCTGTCCATTTGGGAGATTTTTCCTCTGGGACAGCCCCTCTTACTTGTGGTGTTCCTCAGGGGTCTGTTTTGGGCCCTATCCTGTTCTCATTGTATATGCTGCCCCTTGGATCTATTTTCCAGAAATATGGCGTCTCATTTCATAGTTATGCTGATGATGTGCAAATTTATATGCCGTTCAGCTTAAAGAGGAATGGATCCCTGCAGTCCTTATTCAACTGTTTGAAAGATGTAAAGTTATGGCTGAGCCTAAACTTTCTGCACCTGAATGAGGAAAAGACTGAGGTCATTGTATTTGGACAGCCCCAACAGTTCGATGGGAGCACTCTCGGCCCTCTCGCAGCAAATATTCACTCCTCTGTAAAGAGCCTTGGAGTTCATTTTGACAGTGCCTTCAAATTTAGGAAACAAATCTGTTCTGTGGTTCAGTCCAGCTTCTTCCAGCTGAGACTCATAGCGAAGGTGAAGGCATATCTCCCTCCTAAGGATCTAGAGAGAGTTGTACATGCCTTTATTACGGCTAGGCTTGATTATTGTAATTCTTTGTATGTCGGCTTAGACATGGCGTCTATTCAGTGCCTGCAGCTTGTACAGAATGCGGCAGCTCGCCTCCTGACTGGCAGGAAAAAGAGGGAGCACATCACACCTGTGCTGCGTGCTCTCCACTGGCTCCCAGTCCGTCACAGGATTGATTTTAAAGTTGCACTTTTAACATACAAGGCCCTAAATGGATTGGCACCATCCTACTTGGCTGATCTTCTCCATGTCCATAACCCAGCTCAAGCACTGAGGTCAACAAACCAGCTGCTCCTGGATGTGCCTAAAAGTCGCCTTAAAACCCGGGGAGACCGAGCCTTTGCAGCAGCGGCCCCCAAGCTCTGGAATGGCTTGCCACTCCAATTAAGATCGGCCCCAACTGTTGAATGTTTTAAATCTTTGTTGAAGACCCATCTCTTCTCTTTGGCCTTCTACTCGTGAAGAGGACATTAATATCCTGTTATGTTGTTGTTTATTGTTGTCTTCATGTAATTTTTACTTTTTACCTTGTAAAGCACTTTGGCCAACACTGGTTGTTTTAAATGTGCTATATAAATAAATAAAGTTGACTTCATATTGAACTGATGCATACAATGGCTGCAGCGCTGCAACTTTAAAGGTCTTCACTTTCCCTAAATACCGCAGATCGTGTCTGTTTTGATCTGGTCAGTGTCTCTTTCACTTAGCTCCTTGTTTCACTCTTTCACTGCTGTTTCCTCCTCTTTTGTCTTTTCTATGTTGGTATTTGGTCAACCATACACAATGAATCCGAAGTTTATGCTTTCAAAATAAAATGAGATGTAGTATAATAATATCCTGCATGTTGTCCAGAATGCTAACGGAAGCTAACCTTTCTTGGTGGAGGTGGACTGAATCTGACGTGTGTGATCACTTTGTCCCAGGCAAACACTTTGCTATGAAGAAATAAATCACAGATGCTTTGGAGATTTCTCCAATCAGAACAAAGTATTTACCGCAGTTCTAGGATCCAAAAACAGACAGAAGGCACAGTTCAATAGATGTATTGTTTAAAGTGAGGTTGGATATGGAGTTTGAAGCTGGGAAGGTACAGATGGGCAGGTTGAGGCAAACAGCTGAAAATCTTGGGAGAGTTGTGATCCTGAAGAAAAAGAGGGAGACTGAGAATTACTTTGAGAGAACGGATGAAACACAGTAAAGGTCTTGGGTAGGTAGTTTGGCTGTAGAACAGTACCACATGAAGAACTGAACACTCTGGCGAAGACTGGTTGTGGAGCCGGGGTATATATACTGCAGGAGTTTGATTAGTGGATGGGTCTCAGGTGTGCAGGTTGATTGGCAGGAGGAGTGCAATGGAGAGCCACACCACTTTTATGTGTTATAGTCCTTAAATTTCCCCAAAATTAAACACAACTTTGTATTTTTTTTTAAATCCCTTTGACACCTGTTATTTGTGCATTTATTTACTCTTTAGAAATTAATTCATTTCTTGATGAAAAGGCTTCATTTATTTTTAAAAGAGGGCTCAGTTCATCTTTTCAAATGAAAGGATCTCAACAATTAAAGGTAAATGTTTTCAAATGTTAATGAAGGATAACTTTGAGGTAAATGGTGACATTTCTGCTTCAGAGTGAGTCAAAGCTTTCCTCTTTCATTAAAGAACTATGAACCAAAAAAGCTTTTTCAACCATTAAGAGGTTTTTAATGCAAAAGGTCTGCGATATATTTATGTGGCGAGCTGCTCTGAGTGTGAAACCTTTTGTTTCAGAGGAGGCTGATGTAACTGAATGATAGTATCTGATTTCAGAGCATTACATTAGAAACCTGCTGCATGTTTAGTTGTAAATGGAGAGGAGCGTGCATGAGAGAGAGAGACTTCATCACTGTGGTGTGAGACAATCCTGCCCATCCCCCTTCACAGCCTGGCTCTGCTCACACACTCACATGTAGAGACAGCCTTCAGCACTGAGCTGCTACAGCATGGTGTTTAACCCCCACATTATCACCACAGTGACACAGATCTACATTTTTCACTGCGGATAACGGGGATAAGACCCATGGCATGTGCAATAAATGAGATTGATCTGACTCCATCCAAATCAATAGCTATGTTTACATGGGGGCAAATTATTCTTACAGTGCATGTCTGCCACACATCATGTGTCCAGTTTTCATATTTATCACTGCTGCTCTTTTAGTTTGAGTCAACGTGTTAACTGATACCATTTTACAAATGCATCAGTTATATCTATATCTATATATATATGCATCTGTCAAAGTTATAACAGATATTAAGAACTGAAACATGAGCTGTCGGCATGATGCCTCTAAAGAGCTGGGCACACGGCTGTTAAAATGTCACAGTTATGTTTTTTATTCACTTTTAACTTGGATGCTCTTTTTTTTTTTAAATCATCAAAACCTTTAACTTCTATTTCAACCTTTTTGTCCTTACATCATCATTCCCACGTTAAAAGTTCTCACACTGGATCATGTAATGCCGGCCATGGAGAGAATTTGTGAAAGATGTTGAGACTTCTCTCCGCTAGGGGGCCGTAGGGAAGTAGTGTATCACAGTGAAGGCGTACTGGGTTTAACCCAAGCGGCAACCTCTGGTCTCGAAATATGAAGCTCATGAGGAAGTGTTATAAACTGCAGTTCATCAAGCATCCACTTGAGGCTGCCTGCAGAAACACCAGAAACCACATACACACCCATTCAAAGAAGACGATCTTTACAGCAGAAATAAACATGTTTACAGTCTGGTTCAAAAAGCGGCTTGGGTCTACTCAGCTAATTTCTCTATCAGCACACACTGTACGGGGGTGAATCAGAGGATATTAAGATTACGAGTTTTGCCCAAATAAGGACATGACTGACTTGATTGACAGGCAGGAACACCCCGCCTCTTTACCTCACACTAAGTTTGGTTGAGTTCTGCATTACCAATATGGCTCCTGCCGACCATTGGCTTCAAAACAGCGCTCAGGAACAGATGGGTGATGTCACGGATACTACATCCATTATTTATAGGGTCTATGGTTTAACCACAGTGAGTTTGATTACCAGAGAAAGAAGGATCCAGCTCTTACTTGGTTAAATGATAACTGTAGCAGAGCAGACAGCCTTTGTAGATTTGCAGTCATTTGTGGATCTCTGTAGATTAAATGTGTTTGGAATAAACTGACTTTCAACAGGACTTGACGTAAACGTTAAACACAGACACTCCCACCACTGTTCATTTACGCTACCTGCTGAAACCGGTTTTCAGGATCAAGACTTTATAACAGGACCACCAGCTGTTTATTTTAGTTTTTGTTTTTTTTAATGGCCAGCAAGATGCTCTATGTATGAAATGAAGAAATGTTATCTCAATTAATGGTAAATGGTAAATGGACTTGTACTTATATAGGGCTTTTCTAGTCTTTCTGACCACTCAAAGTGCTGTTACACTACTCGTCACATTCACCCATTCATACCCATTCACTCACTGCTATGTAGTGAGGGACCACCAGTGTTAGCTAATCTCATTTGTTCACATTAACACATCTCTGAACAACAGAGGGAGCAATTCCGGGTTCAGTGTCTTGCTCAAGGACACTTCAACATGTGACTGCCAGAGCTGGGATAGACCTTCGATTGATAGACGATCATCTCTACCCACTGAGCCACAGCTCCAAGCTTCCTCCTCTCGGCTTCGCTGCTTTAATATCCGATCACAGGTAAAAAAGAATTCAAACTTAGTATGTTTTGAGGTGCTTTGTTGTGAAAGTCACTGTACTGACGGGCTAACATCGGACTTCCACCCGGTCCATGTCCAGTCCGTCTCCGATCCGCCGGACAGCTGGAGTCATGTGACCGAGGTTTTCCTGCTGTAATCACTGAATCAAGGATTCTCCTCCTCCTCTCCTCATCCATGTTGTCTTTCTGGTCCTCTGAAAACCTCTGACCTGTTGACTCCAGGCCTGGCTCCACTCATCATGACGGTTTGTTGTTTTAGTTAAGTGAAATACGATCTGGTGATAACACAGAGTGTTTTATTCTGAAAATTAACCAGATGTTTTCATTTTGTTTTGGTGCCTGACTTCCTGTCCCGCTCCATCTGCTCTGTTGAGATTGATGCGCGTGCTCCGGCATCCAGCAAAAATAGAAGTCTTGTGTATCTGATCCGGAGGGCTCCAACCTGCCGGATCAGAGACGCAGCTGGAACGCAACGGAGCGGATCCAGTGGAAGTTAACACATTGACTAGAATAGAAACCAATCAGATCTGGTGCTGTGGTGGATTGGAGACGGACCAGACATCGATCTGGTGGAATAAGGCCAGAGATAAACTTGCTTCGTAACCTTTCGGAGCGTAACTGTAGTTATACTTGACTATGCACAATGTTATTGAAGGATACCTCCAGAGGGCACGGCATGAAGCTCAGGCTGTATATACAACCCCTGGATGTGTGGGATGTAAACAACAGACATAGCAACACTCCAGGAGTTTACCCTTGTGCTGAAGCTGTGATCAAAGCAGAGAAGGCTACAGTGGCAGCAGCAAAGGTGTTCTGTAAGGCCACGAAATCTGCCGGGGCAATGGCGAGTATGTGATACTCCAACTCTGTCACATCAGCTTTGCCTCTACGCTGCCCCCGCTGTCTATAAACATAGACGTGCACGTTCATTTTGGAGAACGTGCACAGCCGACGCACTGAACCATCACTGGAGATGCATGACAGCCATCGTGTGTTTGCGTGTTCATCGTTGACGGCAAGTGTTCCTCCAGCCTCAGCATGCCGTACCTTTAGTTCTGCACATATTTGGATGTGGAAGCATCTGCATCAGACAGTACTCCAAAACAGCAGGGTACAAATACACGTACCTTTAAGCCTCTTTAGTTGGTATTGATAGAGAGTCTTTCAAAACGCCAGCAGACAAAGCTTTGCAACAAAAGCAGACACGTCTAGTCTGTCAGAGTAAATGTTCTCATGGAATAAAGGACGAGCGGTCAGTCTCATCTCAGGCTGACCTGCCTCTCGGCCTGCTGCTTGTGTTACATCTCTAATAGGAGGAAATGGCTTGTG
Source organism: Notolabrus celidotus (assembly GCF_009762535.1). Taxonomy (NCBI): domain Eukaryota; kingdom Metazoa; phylum Chordata; class Actinopteri; order Labriformes; family Labridae; genus Notolabrus; species Notolabrus celidotus. The sequence goes on along the minus strand of NC_048287.1, from coordinate 5,753,448 downwards.
GCGAGGAGAGGATCCAGCCCTTCTGTGGGAGTTTAATTCAATCACAGCTCCGGTCAAAAATGAATTAAAACTCTCATTAAGTCCCCCTCATGTGTTCCAGAGACTAAGCTGGCTGCTACGGCTCACAAGTAGAGATTTGGGTGTTACATAGAAGCATCAGTCAGCTCTGTGGTTATCTGCCTATGAGTCAGCCATCAGTCACCAACTCCATCATTTTGTTATTTTAATTTGAAGCGCTTGTCCTCACCCACACACCAATGAGCCCGACCAAGACAGTAGGCTACGTGCTTTTCAATCTGAACCTGTCACAGTTTGACAAAATCGAGAGCACGGTGCTCTCTGCCCGGACTTTATCACGCTGAGCACAATGTGGATAATACACTGCATTCGCCATCACAAGACCATTGACCTTTCTGCAGCAGACCATATCTAACCACGTTGGACTGAGGCCATTTATTATTGGGAGCAGAAATTGTTGTTTTGTGTCAGGGAGAGAAAGAGGAACCGCTGTGTCGTAACCCCACAGGAAAACGTCTCTGTGCCTCCAACCATTTAAGAGTTTCTGCTTCAGGATCAATTCAGCCTCGCTTTGTCGCTTCTGAGCAGCAGCTTACATTATCTCTGAAGTCACACTGATTCATTGTTACAGCTATTGTCAGGAAGACAAAACGGCCCTGACAGCAGCATTTAAGCCTCTTCTATTCCTGGATTAATATAAACGTGTTCTTTGTGGAATCAAAAAAATAAAAGATGTGAACAAATGAATTTTTACATGGAAAGAATGGTTCCCTGCCTCTGGGAAATAACACATGAACAATGCAGGGAGCTGCAATATAAATAACACAGAGGCCCACAGAAAAGGAACAATCTGGAAAGCAAACATGTAGTTGCCTTCCTCAGATGGTTAAAAGCACTGCTGCATGAAAAAAATGATACTTTTTTTTTTTTTTACCCTGCCACAGGAGCATCAAACATGGCACAAGAGCGCCCCCTGCTGATATGACAATGGTGGTGCGCTGCCTTCAGGTGCTCATTATAATAAAAGGACCACAGAAAGCCAGAGCACATGGAAGGAACATGCCATGCAGGGTTGTTCCTGAATCCTGGACAGATTGTTCTCTAACTAAAATCATTCTTTCCTTATGAAATCAGCCAGTTTGAAGTTATTACTGCACCTTAATTAGTGCTTTTCTGTACCTTTAATCAAAAAGTAGTTGTGAGTTATCATGCATTTATTTTGTGGTTGTGTTAAAACAGACATTTTTATAACATTGAGCCCTAAACAGACGCAAGCTGGATCCCAGACCCCCCTTAGATTGGGTTTTATCACAGGGTGCCAAATCTTATATAAGATTATGCTTTGAGAAAAGCAAATAAAACATTCCTTTGTTTGATAATGACAACTCAAACCTCCTTACTGAACCTACTTTAAAGCTTAAATTATTTCACCTCTCATTTGTGTATGGTGTCCCACAGATGTAATCATATATAGAGAACAAGCGGCAACCTCCTTCGAAAGTACTGGAAACCACATACACACAAATTACAAAAAAGCCGATCTTTACAGCAGAAATAAACATGTTTACAGACTGGTACAAAAAATGAATGTAGTCTGGATAGCTAATTTCTCGATCGGCACACACTGTACGGGGGGTGAAGTTTTTCAGAACACAGCAGTTTTGAAGATATTAAAGGTGACATATCATGCAAAATCTACTTTTTAATGGTTCTTTACCTGAAATATGTGTCCCTGGCATGTCTACAAAATGAAAAAAATCCATTCTGCCCCTGTTCTGATTTCTCCACCTTTCTGTTAATGTGTGTGAAACGAGCCGTTTCAGTTTTCTGTGTTTTTCTTACCTCACAACGCCATCTGGTCTGTGAAGTCAGAGCTCGGAGCTTGTTCAGCCCATAGACTGTATAAAATACATCTCAACTCCTCCTCTGTTTTTCATTCCCTGCACACATGTGTGCTAACAAGGAGCTTAGGAGGGAGGCATGCTAGTTGTAGGCTGTCTTAATAAACACAAAGGTCGGTTTTACTCCCCACGTCTGCAGATTTGAAGATCTAGTGGATGATTTTTATTTATCATGGATAAGTGCTAGCGCTAGTTAGCATTGCCACATAGCTACATGTTTGTAGCTGTGTACCAAACACGTTGACATCCTGACAAATAAAACAACAAGAAACACTAAATCTGTGACCAATGGTTCAGAAAGGTCCTGCTGCAGGCGCCTCTCCATCAGGATCAGATTATGGATAAAATTCAAAGGGTTGAAGTAACGCGGGTCTGTGAGCAGCCGTGTATATTCAGCCAACATGTAAACATTAGATCAACGTGCTGGAGAGCCGAGGCCTCATCCACTTCCTGAGGGGGCGTGGTCAGAGAGAAAACAGCCTGTTCTGAGCAGGGCTGAAAAAGAGGGTTTTTCAGGCATGCCAAAATCTGATTTCAAAGTGTTTTTTTGAGCATAAACTTTAAAGACATGTTTTGGGGACCTCTTAGACCAATATATATTGATGAAAAAGAGCGTGATATGTCACCTTTAAGAGTGTTTTCCATTTTGAGAGGCACAGCTGACTTGATTGACAGGCGGGAACATTGTAGCTGTTAGCGAGGAGGCTCAAAGCCCGCCTCTTTACCTCACACTAACTCGAGAGAAGTTAGGTTGTGTTCAGCATTTCCAATATGGCACCCGCCGGCGATTGGCTTCAAAACAGCATTTCAGAAACAGATGGGTGACGTCACGGATACCACGTCCATTATTTATACAGTCTATGATGGCGAAATTATTGCTTTTAATAGTTCACTGGGATTTTAGAAGTTAAAAACGCTCAAAGTCCTTTAACAGCAGAGATTAAGCCCATATGCGTTACGCTACGTTACGTTACAGTGCAATAAGATACGACACAATACAACAAGATAGGATACTGGATACGTTGCTCACAATAGCAATTACATCCCAACACAGCTATTCTGTTCTGATTGATAAAACTCATCCATGTCACAATAAATCTCAAAATCTGATTAACTGAAGAATATAAAATACACCTTAAAGGTAAAGTGCAGCGTTAAGGTCATTAGCGCCACCACAAGGAGTCATGAGGTAGTGATGTAGTTTCATGCAGATATCTGTCCAGTCTTCTGTTTTCAAGTTAAAGTAACTATATTCAGTGAGTTACAATTATGATTGATTGTTTTACCAGTAATTTATCCCATCCTGCTTCTCTATAATACGAAAATATCAAGTTTGAATCAAATACATACTTAAAGATATAATATAATCGAGAATATTAATAAATATGATTGAATAAAATGAACTGATTTGAGGCGTGTGTCACTGTTATCTTCTTAATGAGTTTATTGATTAGGAAAATGCACATGAATCAACATTTCCTTGTTCCTGGTCTGTGTGCCTCTAATAGAAACAATTTGACTAAATGTAGTTGAATGCATAGTTTGTGCTTTGGTATTTACTGTTTATTGTGTTGCTGTTTTTTTAATGGTGTGTGTATGATGATCATTAGATAATAAGAATCAGTAGAAGTTTGGAAACTGTTATAGTTACTTATTATATTGTAACAATGGAAACAAGGAGGTGTTCTGTCCAAAGTTGTGACTGTCTTCTTGAAGAGAGACTTGATGGATATTACCTTGTTGCTGTCGTGTGTAACCATGTTATAAAACAAAGTGCTGTATAAGAAAATATCATAATCAGTGTGTGCAGATAAGCTGTGAGGTAAGAAAAGATATTTTATGGCAGAAATTTGCCATTTTGAACTTGATAATATTTGACTTCGGTTTAATGTGTTCCTTATAGGTGAGATCAAGCGGCAACCTCCGGTCTCAAAATATGAAGCCCATGCAGGAGAAACTTTGCAGCAGAAACCTGCTTATCACTACAGCCCACTGTTCTCTCTGTGGGGAAAGTTAATAACAATCTGGGCTCATATGCACTGGCTCCTGATAAATCACAAAACACAAGCAGTTAATAAGTTGGATATGGTCAGAGGAGAGATGGATATCTTCCCTACAAATAAATAAAATAACTCTTCACGCACAGGAGCACTCACAAACTGACTCACTACTCCCAGACAGGCTGCTAATTTCTTGTAAACAATGAATTAAATGATGACCTCCCTCAATATTTTTATATGAGGGATAAGTCAAAGGACTTTCTCTAATTTATGAACACCCACAGAATCATCACACAGGTCTGTTACCACCGTGCTGCGCTTGCACTTCTCCTCCTCCCTCCTCTAGCGACACTTCATCTGCTGCTCTTTGCTTCTGCTGACACTGGTGGAACGTCTCCACCATCACCCCGATGAACATGTCCAGGAGAAAGAAGCTCATGACCATGAAAGAGATGAAATACAGCAGCATCCATTCATTGTAGTTCCTCACCGGCTGAGAGAAGCAGAAGAAAAGAAATGTAGGTTTTAAGTTTTTTGTGTTTGAGAAACAAGAGATAAATTTCACACTGTTGTCATACGAGTGGAAACAAGTTGAGAACTTTGAGGAAGGAAAGAAATATATTGGGTAGCTCTGCTTTATGGCACGAGTATTTTCACATTCACTTCAGACTTTGTGTTGTATTTACTTTGTGTTAATATTTCTTAGATTTCCTGTTTATTTTGTAAGATCCTCAAGTCGTCCTTGTATCTCTTGGCACCTTGTCTTGTGTTGTTTTTCCTTGTGTGTTTCTACTCTATCGTGTTTCCTGTTTTATTTTGTAGTTCTTGATCCCTTTAGTTTTACTTTCTGCCCTTGTGTGTTCCCCTACATTTTGGCACTGTTGACCATCAGGTCGGCATTATCAATATTTCTACAAACATAAACAAGGCATGACCCAACAAAAGTTCCTGTTCTGACTCCAACAGCATCCAGCCCATCATACATGATGTTCACCCAGCCATCGGTCGAGAACATTGCAAACAAGGACATCAGAGCCTGAATTGAAAACACAAGAAAGTAAGGTAAACAGGGGAACTTTATTAAGTTTTGTGATCTATCAGGATGAGATATCTATATTACAGTGAGTAGTTTTAGAGGAGCGTAGGCCCACACATCTGTTTTTCCATACCTGAGGCAAGCTGTCAAAGTTGAACTTCTTTCGTGTCCAGCGATAGTTGGCAGCCAGACATTCACTCTTGGTGGTGATGTTTCTGATGTCGTGACCCAGGCAGTGGTGGAACTTTCCTTTAAACAACTGAAGTGTGACAAAGAGTGTGTATGCTGTTATTTCAACTACCATCCTGACACTATAATTACACTTTTGAAGGCAAGAACAATTCATTACAAACAGATGTGTTTGTGTTACCTGCACCCCCAGAATGCCAAAAAAAAACAAAAAAAACGCAGCAAATAAGGACGATGTTCCCGATGGGTTAGACTGCAGCGATAAGAGATTCCATAGCCTGCTTCAGATTGGGGGCTCGCTTGATCACCCTGAACATTGTGGGACCTTAAAAAAAACTTTCTGCAATCTACTGCCTAAATTACATCCTTAAAACATTTTTTGAATGTTGCTGTGAGAGTGTTCTTCATTTTTTACAAGTCAACATTGTAGGAATGTTTTATGGTAGAACATTCTATAATCTAATACCTAAAAAATGTCCCCAAAACATCCTCAGAATGTTGCACCAAAAACGTTCCTCCTTTGTTAACAGTTATAGGAACATTATATTAAATGATAAACATTCTTATAATATTATTTTAACATTACATGAAAATGTTTTCTTTAAACTATTAACAGAACTTCTAGGGAATGTTAGCCAAAGTTCTGGGAATGTTCCCTGCTGGCTGGGTCTTCTGTGAATGTTCGTGGTTGTCCTTCATTAAAACTGAGAATTTTGAAAATTAAACTGAACTAAAAAGTAACCTTTCAAATCTTCTAAAAACCTAAGTGAAATAAAAATTAAAAAAACGAAAAAAGGATAAAAAATAAATAAATAAATAAATAAGTGATGAAATTTTCAAAAACATGAACGTAAACAGCATGACCAGGTGTGAGGCTGTAGTTTCAGAGGCGTACCTGAAGGCAGCGCTGTGTTGTAAGCGTGAATGAGAATGAATGATGTGCTGCAGCCCTGAATCGTGGTCCATACACGTGTAGAGTCAATGAGGAGAGATAGTTACATGGCTCTGTAGTCGAACACAATCAATACTGTTTTCTGAATTCCTTTTTTTGGCTGAAGATTTTTTGCGAAGTGATTTTTCTCTCGACGTTTTGTTTCGGAGGGCAACTCTGGCTGAAGAATATTTGGTAAGGTTGAAATTTGATGCTGTTGACAGAGGATGTTGGCTAGCTAGCAAACACAACAGTTCATAAGCCATGCACAGAACAGCTGTGTTAGTTCCGGTTTAAAACTATCTAAATAAGATTCTGTCTGTTAACCTGTACGCTTAAATGAAGGAAGACTCATTTTACATCAGCCATAGCATTGTAAACAAAGAGTATAGTATGTGAGAGTATCAAATATTGCAGTACACCTGCGTTTTTAGCTGTTTTGTTGTTTTAGCTGCCATGGTTTTCACAATAAAAACATCCACGCGTGCTTTTATTTTGAAAAACGGACCCACTAGCTGCTAGTAACCATAGGGTTTGATACCCCTGTTTAGCTCCTCTTTGTAATAATTATAACACCTGTATCCCACAGTCTTCTGTGAGACATAGATGTGTCCTTTTTCAACAGCACAGCCGAGTATAGGCCTTTATTTTCCGTGTCTTATTGAAGTTAAAGCACACAAACGACACCAACACCAAGAGTTAGCCGAAAGCTAACGTGCTCGCGGTTTTAATTTGGTGTCGTGTGTTTTATCCACGGGGACAAAATGGACGGGCGGCCTCGTCCATTTCTCCCGCTCAGCAAACAGGAAATGAGGACTCCCCGCCCGCCCGGTCGATTCTGTGTGTGGAACCAAGCGCTTTTAATGTGCCATGCTTTGTGTGGAGGAAATGTTTTGTGGATAAAAGAAAAGCTAACAGCCTTCAGATTAAAATACGTTTCAATCTGTTCACCTTTAATACTTATAACAACGTTTATTGGACTGTTTTTAATATTTATTACATTTATACGTTATAAAACAAGGACATTGTGGCCTGACCTTTACTTTGATAAACCGAACAATCTCTCCTTCTTTGTAAGTTTTAAAGACGACCCACAATGTTTACAGATACTAAATTATTATCATGTAAGAGTAAGAAGGCATCAAATATATTACGTTTTTTTTTTCAGGCATTTTCTTTTTAGGTATTTTAGTTTGAAATCACAGGTTTTTTGGGGGGGTATTTTAGTTTGAAATCACAGTTTTTTTGGGGGGGGGGGGGGGGTACTTTAGTTTGAAAGCACAGGTTTTTTGGGGGGGGTATTTTAGTTTGAAATCACAGTTTTTTTTTGGGGGGGGGGGGGTATTTTAGTTTAATATCATAGGTTTTTTTTTAGGTATTTTAGTTTAAACTATGGACTCAGTATTGGTCTATACGCCAATACAGATTAACCTTTGATAGGCCTATAATTAAAATAGGTCTACATTTAAATAGATTGACCTGTAAGTAACTTCGCCAAATTCTTCCCAAAAGTTCTACTTTCTGGATTGTTTCTGGAGATGTCAGCTTTATCCTGTAGCCTTTGTCATTTGTTATCATACACCTCAGAGCTTTTTTCCTTCAAACTTATGTTCACTTTGAGTTTTGACACTCAGTCTGTTGAGGCCGCATGTTTTGTGTTGTTTAGATTTGTTTGAGATCTCCAGAAAACAAATCCACCCAAAGCAAAATGCCTGAACCCAGCTTTGCATTGTGTGATTCGATCACTCATTTATCTGCAGACACCGGAGCAGAATGATGAAGTACATCCTGGTAACTGGAGGAGTCATCTCAGGTATCGGCAAAGGGATCATAGCGAGCAGCGTGGGGACCATCCTGAAGTCATGTGGTCTGCATGTAACTGCCATCAAGATCGACCCGTACATCAACATAGACGCAGGAACATTTTCACCCTATGAGCACGGTACGTCAGAGGAAGTCTTATCACTCAGGACTCTCTTATTATTTACACATGATTAAAAACTTTCTGTATATGTTTATGTTACAATTATGCGTCTTTCTCTGTGCAGGAGAAGTGTTCGTGCTGGATGATGGAGGGGAGGTGGACTTGGATCTGGGGAACTACGAACGCTTCCTTGATATCCGGCTGACCAAAGACAACAACCTGACCACAGGGAAGATCTATCAGTCCGTCATAAACAAAGAGAGGAGGGGAGACTACCTGGGAAAGACTGTGCAGGGTAAGCAGCCGCTGTTAAAGAATTATAACGTCTTTACGAAGAAGAGGAGTAGTTTGATGTATTTCTTTCTTTTCCAGTGGTGCCACACATCACAGATGCCATCCAGGAGTGGGTTGTGAAGCAGGCCAAAGTGCCCGTTGATGAAGATGCAGAACCTCAAGTCTGTGTAATAGAGGTAAGCTGAACACTTTCTATTTATTATTATTATTATTATTAGTTATAATTACATCCTCAGTACCCTGCTGAGGCAGAGACAGCCTCGCCTGTCACTCATGATACGTCTGATCATTTGTTACCGTCTGCAGTTAGGAGGCACTGTGGGAGACATCGAGAGCATGCCGTTCATCGAGGCCTTCAGGCAGTTCCAGTTTAAAGTGAAGAGAGAGAACTTCTGTAACATTCACGTCAGTCTGATACCACAGGTAAGACAGCAACACCTGCAGGATGTTACTCTGTTATCTGGAGAAAGGAAATGTCAGCTGCTGTTTAAAAACTATACAGTGTAAATACATGCACTCGCAGCTAAATTCCACCAGATCCCTGTCCAGTCCGTCTCCGATCCGTCACAGCCATAGACTGTATAATAAATAGACGTAGTATCCGTGACGTCACCCATCTGTTTCTGAAGAGCTGTTTTGAGGCCAATCGTCGGCGGGATCCATATTGCTGCTGTTGAGCGATTGTGACGTAAAGAGGCGGGCTTTGAGCCTCCTAGCGAACAGCTACAGTGTTCCCGCCTGTCAATCAAGTCAGCTGTGCCTCTCATTGGAAGAATCATAATCTCAATATCTTCGAAATTGACGCTTTAGAAAAAACAATTCACCCCCCGTACAGTGTGTGCTGATCCAGAAATGAGCTATCCAGACTACACTCGTCTTTTGAACCAGGCTGTAAACATGTTTATTTCTGCTGTAAAGATCGGCTTTTTTTGAATTGGTGTGTATGTGGTTTCCGGTAATTCTGAGGCCAGCTTTAAGCGGATCCTCGATGAACTGCAGTTTTTACCACTTCCGCATTGGACTCATTTTTAGACCGGAGGTTGCCACTTGGTCACAGCACCAGATCTGAAGTTGTTAACTTCCACTGGATCCACTCATTTGTGTTCCGGCTGCGTCTCTGATCCGGCAGGTCGAAGTCCTCCGGATCAGATACACAAGACTTCTATTTTTGCTGGATGCCAGAGAACGACGCATCAATCTCAACAAAGCAGATGGAGCGGGACAGGAAGTCAGGTTTCACCAAAACAAAATGAAAACATCCGGTTAATTTTCAGAATAAAACACTCTGTGTTATCACCAGATCGTATTTCACTTAACTACAACAACAAACCGTCATGATGAGCGGAGCCAGGCCTGGAGTCAACAGGTCAGAGGTTTTCAGAGGACCAGAAAGACAACATGGATGAGGAGAGGAGGAGGAGAATCCTTGATTCAGTGTTTGCCGCGAGAAAACCTCTGTCACATGACTCCTGCTGTCTGGTGGTCCTGCTCTGTGCTGCGGTCTGAAAACCAGTGGGTGTTGACGGACGAGAGAGCCGGATCGGAGACGGACCGGACACAGATCTGGTGGAAGTCCCACATCACTCAGCTGTGGTCACAACAGATCTTTGTGTTGACACTAGTTTGCAGGATTAATAATCCTCTCGTATCTGAAACTGATTTTGTGTAGTTTTGAAAAGGATCTGCAGCTCTCTTTTTAAATCTGCTGTGTGTTTGGAGTGAAAAGTCACCTCAGAACGGACTCCAGAGTTACTTATTCAACATTATCAACGTTAGTTTGTACGATGAAGGATGCAGCTGCTCGACCCTCTAATTGTGACATGAAATCCATCTCTCTCATTGGACCAGAATCTTTACACTTTTAGGTGAACTTCTTCCAAAGACGAGAAATCTTTTGGACTTTCAAGAAAACCGACTCCATGAATCACTTGATTTCAAACAGAAGTTGTTGGTTAATTTCTCAGTGTATAATAAAGTCTTTGTTCTGTGCAGCCGAGTGCAACGGGAGAACAGAAGACCAAACCAACACAGAACAGCGTCAGAGAGCTGAGAGGACTGGGACTGTCCCCGGATCTGGTGAGTCATCTACAGTCCACTTCTTCTATAAATGCTCTATTTCATTGAGACTGAGTGAGTCTGTACTTTAGATTATGTCAGAAGTAAGAGGTCAGGGGAGAGGATTAGGGATGTGAGGATACACTCATCCCACGATTTGATTCTAATCCCGACTTTTGGTGCACGATACGATTCACTCACAATTCTCAAGAAAACTGGATTGAACTCAAAACTTAAATAACTATTATTTTATTTCATTTCTCAGGTATGGACAGTTGCAATATTTATTTGTTCTCTTATATTATTTGTAAACAAAGTCATTCTTTTTCATTTTTAAGGTGTTGTAACTCAAATAAAACCTCTGCACACTTTTTTTCAGCACCTTGCTAAAAAAACTCAAAATGACCGTACAAAAATACTTTGTTGGAAAATTTCAGAACAAGTATAAAGAAATGTAAGGTGAACGATTCCCAAATGAAAGAATTAAACATTAAAACAAATAAGGTCAATCTCTTTAAATAAACTAAAGTGCTCCTGGTTTGGAGTTGACATGTTTTTCTTCAGGAGTATCAGGGAGAGTCAAAATGCTGCCGTACCTCAGACTGTAAACACAAAGGTTCATCCTGACCTGCTCGGTCTTCACCTGCTGCCTCCATGTCTGTTACGCTCAACTCAGCGAGTGACGAGATAGCAGAGGAAGAGACTTCATTATGTTGAACAAGTGGAGTGAAATGCAGATAGCGCCCTCTACTGTTCAAAAATAATATCGCAATACAAATGTTGTGGAATCGATTTTTAATCCACCCTTATTTGTACCAATTTTTTTACCGTCTTGTGATATATCCTTACATCCCTAGAGAGGATACATTTGCTCTGTAGGGTGACCTAAACTATGTTGATATCTTGAGTTGGTACGTTTACAAAGACAGCAAAAACTGTGTTTCAACTCGGCAATCTAGTAATATGACTTTTATGACAATACCCAAAACGACTTTTCCATCGGCACTTATGATGGCCAAAGGAGATTGTAGATGCTTGCCTGAAGTCCTCATCTGTAAAATATAAATGTCCTCTGTAGTCGGGGTTCACATGAAGCTTTAAAAGTGAGTCATAAAGTAAAAAAACAGGAAACAGAGAATGATGGAGAGAGGCGAGGACAGGAGTCATGTTGTCTCCTCAGCTGATTGAAAAGCCCTGCAGCTGTAGTCTGATTCATTATAAGCACCATCTTTGCTATAATGAAGGCATGATGTGAAACAGTGTGAATGATCTTTCTGAGGTCTGCTGTAGACAGACGTTACTTCATGTTTTCACATCCTCCTGAGCTGAAGGAGACAGAGTTGAGCAGCTGTTGGGATTTTCCTGTACTCCTGTACCTTTTTATCTTTTGTGAACTGTTAAAAAATTTTTTCGTCTCATCTCTGTCGTCAGATCATGTGTCGCTGCTCCACGGCTCTGGAGAACTCGGTCAAAGAGAAGATCTCAATGTTCTGCCATGTAGAACCTGAACAGGTACGTCACTGACTCTGACACTGAAGACACAGACTCCTCTCTCTCAGGCGCTCTGAACTCACCGTACGCTCTCCTCTCAGGTCATCTGTGTGCACGACGTCTCCTCCATCTATAGAGTACCGCTACTGCTGGAGAACCAGGGCGTGGTGGGGTACCTGAGCCGGAGACTCAACATGCCCATAGAGACCCGACCTCGAAGGATGCTGACCAAGTGGAAGGAGATGTCTGACAGGTGAGAGCAGAGACAACGTCTGAACTCTAGTTTAGTCTGTGGTGTGTTTTCTGTCTCACTCTATCCGTACTGATCTACACCCTGTCCTCATAGGTCAGACAGGCTGCTGGAGAGCTGCTCCATCGCTCTGGTGGGGAAGTACACTAAGTTTTCAGACTCCTATGCTTCAGTCATCAAAGCCCTGGAGCACTCAGCTCTGGCTATCAGCCATAAACTGGAGGTCAAGGTATGAACACAGTGTTGATGAGCCTCACTGCTCATTCTCACTATCAGATTCTCATTATCACCCTAGGGGAGAGCTGTAGGAGAACAGATCAATACAAAGACTGAAAAAACAGTGAAATCAGACTTTAAAATCTGACACAATACAAGTACTAGAGCTGACGGCATTAATGCTTTAATCCCTGCACGATTAAGATCAGAAAATAGATAATCTTATGTATTTTTTTAAATATATTTTGTGGGCTTTTATTCGAGAGGAGAGGAGAGGACAGTGGATAGAGCTGGAAACTGGGGGAAAGAGTGGGGGAATGACATGCAGGAAGAGGGCTGCAGGCTGGAATCCAACCTGAGTCATACAATTTAACCATTAGCCTAAACCCGCACCCACACTTTCATTTTTTAATTGCATCTCTTTTTTATTTTATCCCTTTTTAAACCAACATTGTACGGCCGACGCTCCTACTGTCGCCATGATGTAAAGAAAACACCACTGTGTCTTTGAACTAGGGATGGGCATTTCAAGCCAAGATACTATTCGATAATCATTGGCATCTATTCGACGATTATTCAAATAATCACCCACCACCACACACACACACACACACACACACACACACACACACACACACACACACACACACACACACACACACACACCTCTGTCCCATTAAAGTCCCATTTGTGTGGCAGTCGTGTTAACCAGCAGCAGGACGAGGTGCTGCTAGTAGCATGCACTGACAGCGTCTGTCTGGATCTTTACATCAGTGTTTCTGTGACGCAGTGTGGCGTGTGTGTTTACATGTTACAGCCATGCTCAGTCTCTGGAAATACATGTGTAGTAGTTAGGGTTGCAAAGGAGTGGTACATTTCTGGTAAATTTCCATGGGAAGTTAAGCTGGGCAATTTTGGAAATATTCCAAATTAGAAACTTTCCATGGGAATTAACTTTGAATTGAGGGTAATTTAATGGAAAGGTATCGTATCCAAACATAAATATTTGTTTTGTTATAAGCAGACATCCATCCAAAATAATACAATTAACAGATTTATTTGTAAGTAGAACTTTATCAAGTGTTCAATATTTTATTGAACAATCAATTATTTCATTGAAGAACAAAAACATGAATGTTGAGTTAAATATTACTCATCCCCTGACCCAACCCATTCAAAAATGAACAACAATGTAATCCCAACAAAGTCCCATTCAAAATGTTAAATGAAAAGAGCCCCTCTCCCTCCAACAGAGTCCCATTCAACATGCAAATAAAAAAGCATCTTCCCTCAAGCTTCTCAAGCCTAACCTCTGCAGGATTCTAGAAATCATCTGTGCTTCATGTGATGGAGGAATGCACAGTGCATTATATTTAAGTTCCCTATTAAGAGCCAATCTTCAATTTAGTAAATTCCTGATTTATTCCCATGGAAAGTTTCCAACTTTGAAAGTCCCGTAATTTTGCAACCCTAACAGTAGTGTGAGATTCAGAAACGGAAAAAATCGCAGATGTTTTCTTCTTCTTTTACTATTTAATGCAGTTAGCATTCTTCTTCTTCTGTTTGCTAATACGGTTAGCCTTAAGACGCTCTCTAGCCACCGTCTGGCGGGAATACCATATTATAACCAGGCACCGGTCAAAACAATGAAAAACTGTACTTTTAAAATAAGAAAATATTCAAAGTTACTCTTGAATGAATATTCAAAAATCATTGCCCATCCTTACTTTGAATGGCACGTATTTCTTCAAAAACTCCCAGACGGCTCGGTTTCCAAGTCAAAAGCGGTGTGCTTGTGGAGGTCTTATAGTGGCAGCAGTATTCATTTCAGCCTGCATTAAAAACTCCTCTCAGGAAGTCTAAAAAGACACTCCTAACCACAGTCTCACACACCCACACACTCTCACATGAGCTACATGAAGCATTTTAAATCTGCATTTAGTCTTAGCAACATGAAAAGAGAGAGCAGACCCTTAATGAAAAGATTGATTCTGTTATTTTGAGCTCTTTAAACCTCCCCTCTAAAGTCCTTTCATGTCTCCTCCTCAGTATATAGACTCAGCCAATCTGGAGCCCAGCACCCTGCAGGAGGAACCGGTGAAGTACCACGAAGCGTGGCAGAAGCTCTGCAGTGCAGAGTGAGTGCTCAGGACTCGTTTCCTCCAAAGTATTACAACACTTTTATTATAAATGCACGCTCACCAGCTGTTTTGTTCTGCTGTGACCTCAGTGGCATCCTGGTTCCTGGAGGTTTCGGTGTCCGAGGAACTGAAGGAAAGATTCACGCCATCAACTGGGCCAGAAAACAGAAGAAACCTTTTCTAGGTACACATGCTGTCAGGATTAACACAATCACACTGTTAACTATTGTCTTATTCAATTTATTTTACTGTGATTATTTTGTTTTTAGTTCAACAATAAACCCCACATTAATAACAGTGAGCTCACTGCTGTGTTTCTGCAGGTGTGTGTCTGGGAATGCAGCTGGCTGTATGTGAATTTGCTAGGAACGTGCTTGACTGGAAAGGTAAGAATAACTCTCCTACATTACTTCACTTATGATGGTACAGTTATTTGTGTTAATATATCAAAAGCAGCCCATCTGATCTTGAACCAAGAAGGACGAGTTAATCATCAAATAGTTAAGACTTTTATAACTCTGTATAGAAATGTGCATAAACCAGAGCTCTGTTTGCTTTTTAAAGGTATGTGTAAGATACTAATTCTTCTCCTTTGCCCTTTTTATCCTTTAGATGCCAACTCGACTGAATTCCACCCAGAGTTAAAGCATCCTGTGGTAAGCTTTTGTTGAATGAATACAGGACCTCGTTGTTTTTAGACCCTATAGGCGTTTTTCAACCGCAGGAACTTTACCCTGGAACTACGTGCGTTTCAACCGGTGGACCCAGGGTCTAAATTCAGTTCAGGTGTAGATAATCTCCCCCCTAAAAAGCCCCTGCTAGGGGGGTAGTACTTTTTAAAGGTCCTGGGACTTTCGGGGGGCAGGGCCTGCAATGCTGAACGTGTCTGATTGGTAGATTAATCGCAGTGTTTTTATTCCGCCTGCCATCCACAATAACATCACACACATCTGTGATTCACTTGATTTCTCTTTCTTTCATTAGTTTTTATTTGTTCTATCTTTTTTGTATGTGTGTGTACTTTTCAAAAGAAGAAGCTGTGATTCTCTTGATTTAGCAGCTTGTAGCAGTAGTCTTCTCTCTGTCCTTCTCTGAATGCGTCTCTCCCGGTGTCACAGTTTTAAAAGTGACCCTGTAAACTGGAGACCTTCAGCTGAATGCGTCAGTGTTTGTGGAGTTTACACAGCTGTTGAAACACAGAGGGAGTTCCTGGGAATGCAAACTAGTTTAGTTTTTATTAAGATTTCAAAATATCCTCATCAGATATTTAATGATCGTCTAAAGACGTTGCATCTGGCTGAAAGTCTCCAGTTAACAGGGTCGCTGTTTAAACCAAAACACCGTCCGATCTCTGCCACGGCTTTTTGAGTTCAAAAGGATTTTAAAGCCGTGTTGAAACGTCTTTGCTACTCGCTCTTATCTCCTCTCACGTGTTGATTCAGTGAATCCATCTGTGATGAAATATAGCACCATCGAAAACAGCGCCAGCTGAGTCTCTTCATGCTAACAGGCTAACTGTTGTGTTGCTCATAATGATACCTGCCTGTCTGTCTGCTTCTATGGAGTCATCTGTGATGAATGACTTTCGTCTTTGTTTTACTGCCCTCTACTGGTCTGGTGGTGTAGTGCATTTACTTTTTTTTTCTTCATATGTCACTGGCCTGATTTGCACAATCTACCCGGGACTTCAGCCTGCGGTCAAGGCAGACAACAATGGGGGCACAGGAACCTTTTAGTTCAGGGTAAAGTAGTTCTGGGGGCTCTAAGACCCTGGAACTCTTGGTCGAAATGCACCTTATGTGGTTCTTTCTTAAGATTTTCATGTTAAATGTTTGCAGGTGATCGATATGCCAGAACACAACCCCGGACAGATGGGAGGTACCATGAGACTCGGGAAGAGACGGACCATTTTCAAGACAACCAATAGTGTATTACGTAAGAGAAGCTGTCATTCTAATGAAGAGAGGAGCTGATTGTTGTACCTGCCCTGTGCTCACAGCTGTTCTGTATTCTAGGCAGACTTTATGGAGATGCAGAGTATGTGGAAGAGAGGCACAGACATCGCTTTGAGGTTTGTTGTCTCTGTTTATCAGCAGAGGTAAAATGCTTCTACTGACGGTTTTTATGTTTACAGATTTACCTTGTCATGTTTTTGTTCTCTGTGCAGGTCAATCCTGAGCTCACCCGTCACTTCGAGGAGAAGGGCTTCCGCTTCGTAGGTCAGGACGTTGAAGGAGAAAGAATGGAGGTCATCGAGCTGGACGGTACGAAACATGACGCTTCTATTGAGTTAATATCAGTTCTTAATTAGAGGGTCATTCTTGTAATATACACCTGGGGCTATTTAGATACACTTAAGGATCTAAAGCCTGGTTCACACCTTTATGTTGTAGTAAAAAGTGTTTGCAGATGTTTCAGTAGATTGTTACGTCCAAGCAGCAACCTCTGGCCGCGAGTATTGAAGCCAATGAGGAAGTCTTAAAAACTGCAGTTCATCGAGCGTCCACTTGAGGCTGGCTTCAGAAACACCGGAAACCACATACACACCCATTCAAAGAAGACGATCTTTACAGCAGAAATAAACATGTTTACAACCTGGTTCAAAAAACGAGTGTAGTCTGGATAGCTCATTTCTCGATCGGCACACACTGTACGGGGGTGAATTTTTTCATAACACGGCAGTTTCGAAGATATTAAGATTACTAGTTTTCCATAATGAAAGGCACAGCTGACTTGACCAACAGACAGGAACACTGTAGCTGTTGGCTAGGAGGTTCAAAGCCCGCCTCTTTACTTCGCAGTTAGGTTGAGTTCAACCTTTCCAATATGGTTGCCGCCGACTATTGGTCTCAAAAGAGCGCTTCAGAAACAGATGGGCGACGTCACAGATACAGCCTATGATTAAAACCAATGACTTAAAGCATCAAAGGCACACACGACACAAATAATCAAACCGATCGAAGCAGTGATAGACGAGAAAATTCCTCATTCTGTGAATTGAAATGACTGATTTTGTCAGTGAGAAGAGTGATGTGTTACAAGTACAAATGGTTAAAGAGATCCATCCTGTAGTCAGATATTAAAGCTGCTGTTGGTAGTCACAGAGTAAACATCTGTTCAGAGAGAGGGACTTCGAATGTCAACACTATCCCTCCCAACCAGATTTCCTCCTAGCCCCCCAACACAGATCGGCAGTCATGATAGTGCCGGACTCATAACCAATCAGAGGACGTCGTAGGGGCCACCCCTTAATTAATCAGGACAGATAACATTGCTTGATACAGAGGCATTGGAAAACGCAGAGATTTCACAATAGTCTCAAATTACTTCGCTTATAATGAGTACAGATGGATTTAATGACCTTTTCTCCAAACCCAGCAGAAAACACCATTCCTACAAACAGCAGCTTTAAGAATAATCTTTCTTTGGCTGTCTGCAAAAATAAGCACCTTCAGTGAATGACATTGTAGACTGAAAAGAAAGAGGCCCAGGATTGCGGATGTTGGACTTCAGTCATCCTCTCCTGCTTTCTATCTTGTGAATAAGTGTTTACTTTCAGCACTGTGAGGTGTAAATGTCCGCACCAAACTCCCAGTAACCTTGATGATTTTGTTCTCAGATCACCCGTACTTTGTGGGAGTGCAGTACCACCCGGAGTTCACCTCTCGTCCCATCAAGCCATCACCTCCCTATTTTGGTTTGCTGCTTGCTGCTGCAGGGAAGCTGCCAAGCTACTTACAGAAGGGCTGCCGTCTGTCTCCAAGGTAAACATGCAGCATTAGATTAAATGTTTCAATCAGTAGAGTCATACCAAAGCTGATATTTGACTGACTTTTACATTCTGTCTTTGACACAGGGATACCTACAGTGATCGGAGCGGCAGCAGCACCCCAGACTCTGAGATATCAGAACTGAAATTACCCTCAATCTCAAGTGAATGACTCAGGTGTTTGGAATAAAACCATAGTTTTTTAAAAGTCTTTCATTTTGAACGGTTACATTTTTCCTGAATGAAGATGCATCTTGTACTGGACTGTCAATTGTTCACGGACACAATCTGGTTCTGTTACTCAAACTCATATTACAGATTTGTTTCTCTACAGTGTTGAAATGAGTTGTGGACTGGATCTATCATGCTGAAGTCAGCTGGTGGGACTGTACTAGCAGTACAGTACAGATTTGGCCAAAATTCAGTATGTAGTGAGTGAAAGAGCAAAATCTACTGTATGCCAAAACTACCCAGATGTCTTAATGATTTGGGAAAATTTCACAGTATGCATCGGACCAGTCTGCCTCACGTACTGTTAATAGTTTTCACAGCACCTAAAAACTGAGTTCCCCCCCATCAAAAAAAGAAAAAGCAGAAGCGCTGTGCATTGTGGGAAACAGAACGCAAGGCATACTAGTCCAGACTTTATAAAGCGCTTTTCATACAATGACATTGTAACAAAGTGCTGTACATAACTTCAAATAGTATAAATTATGAAAAAGATCCCACCCAACCCACAATCTTAAGGTTAGAATAATATGCAACAAAAGTAAATAAGTTGAACGAACTGAGGAAACACTGGAGGTAAGATGTTAAAACTCACAGGAAATTAAAATGCATTTTAAGATAACATTAAAACCATAAAATGCTATACTTTAAGTACATAAAGTAGAAGTGACTAAAGTTTGAACTAGATGAATAAAACTCAGTTAAGAGACTAAAAAGGTCTTGAGTTTGTGTTTAAATCTGACATCTTAGTTTTGGCATACATAATGAATTTTGGCCAAATCGGTACATACTGCTAGTATAGTAGGTGGTTTCAAAAACAGCCAGTCTTGTGTCCTTGCATTTATCATCTTTGCTGGACTTCTCATACAGTCAGTATCAGACCATCAGAAGCATACCTATACACTACTGTGGCCTTGCTGTAAATATAACCATGGTTTGGAGCTTGCATAACCAGGATGTATTTTAAATGGAAGATGAAAAATAAAAGGAATTCAAATGTAAAGTTTCATGTTTTTTTTATTGCATTCAAGATGTTTAACAAGTTTCTTTCCACAATGACAAGATGCAGCTACTGCACCATACTCTTAGTGAAAATGCAACATGACGTGGGTTTGGATGAACCCAGACCAATTTCTTTCACTGCTCTTGCAGGCCCTCTTCTCTCAGTCTGTCAACTCGACCTGAAATGTAACAAACATCTCATTAAGCACAGCTCGGCAGTTAGGTTTGATTTAGTTCATACAAGAGCTGATCTCAGTCCCATATCCGCAAGCTTCATCCAACAGTCCTCAATGTGTTATGTAATCATCATAGATCAAAAAAAAAAAACTGCATGCAAAACAAGCACTAAAACATACCTGCACAAGCCAGGAAGGCACATGAGCACATGTGGCCCACAACATCAGACCGAAGATCAGTCACGCCAACTTCTGCTAACAAAAGAGAAATTCAGGTTTTAGGATTCTTTCAATATCTAGAGAAGTTAAGTCACCAACATGACTGTTGGACAGCTGAGTGGCTGCTGATGGCACAGGAGGCCACAGCAGTCAAAGGCCACCCCATTTTCTTGCATGCACTTGGAGAACCGAGAGCTACACACAAGCCCGGGTCCTTAGGATAGCACGCTTTAACGTAGAATAGTGGGATTAAATGTAACAGAAAGTTACCTTAACACAGGACTTCTTCATCCAGTCACAGATCAGAGTCAGCCAGGGGAGTCACCTGAGAGGAGAAACTTCAAAATCAGTTTCAGCAAGCCTTTCCCTTCCTTCTAGAAATCCTTTAACACATGTGGCTCAGTGCGTAAAGTCTCAATCAAGCCTTAACTCAGTGAGGGCAAGTTTGTCATCACAGCCAGAGAGCTACTACTCAACGATGTGGTAGAATAATCACCTTTATGTAAGGTTGTCCCTTCCAGTTTTACTGCTCTCATCTTCAATGTTGAGTTCCTGCACAAAGATAAGAAAAAGGAAGATATAAAAACAAGGCACACATGTTTGAATTGTCTTGTTAGTTATTCCCATGACAGATTCTGTCCTTCCCCTTAATGTTGCTTGAGCAGTTATTTGCAAACTGAACAGCGACCGTCGGTGAAAGTCTTCATCTTGGCTACCAGTTGACCACTCACTGCTACAGAAGAGCACGAGCGGCTTCGATAGGAGCCTGATGTGCAAAGAGATCAAGTCTTTAAAGAAAGTATACCTGAGATCCAAAACTATATCCATGGTTGGAGAGGCTGGGTGGAGCCTCTGCTTCTGGATGACCCTGCAGACAGAAGAAAAAATAAACTTTAATGCCTGGCTCTGGGTAACTTAAATATCCGAGATTCAAATTACATCAAAAAAAGTAGTTAAAAAGGCACATTTGCAGAAAAGGTGGTATAAACAATTCCTCGCATCACATAATTCTTGATGCAGTGAAGGTAAAACCCTCATGGATCTCCATTTGGATGACATCCTGACACGAGTTAGCCACGTGGTTAGCTCCACTTCACGTTAATCTTTAAACTTTAACTTTGAAATATTACATACGTCTGATCTTAACGACACTAGCGTGACAACTGGCTTCTAAAAAGGTTGCAAATGTTGTGTTGTTGATTCTGTTCTTTCATGCATACAGAATATCTTCCTAACGCAGCATGTGTGTAGCTTCTTAAGCTAACTTTAGCCGGGCTTCTCCCAAAACTAGTAAACTACTAACTTACATTTGAGTGAGTTCCACTTTTAAGAAGTGCACTTTAACACAAGATCACTTTAACTTTGTGTAAATGCAAGACATGCTTATATATAGGGATGATTCAAAGAGAGGCCTTACCGATCTTTCTTTCTCTGCGGCGCCGTCAGGAGGAAGAGACTGAATGGCGCGCTGCGTGCGCATTTATACTGCTGATTGGCTCACGTGGGTCACTGACTCATGGGATATGTAGTTTTTCGCTCATTTTAGGACCCCAGCTCCTTTTTGGGGTTATTGTCCACCAGACAGAGGAAAACTAACACAAAGGGAGATTATGAACATTAACTGGACACTTTATTTTAAAAAAGAAACACAACTGAGAGGATGTTGTGTGTTTAGAGAGTTACACTGCGGGGGGAAGAAGGGTACAAACCTGTTTAACCTACTTCAGAACCACGGACAGCAGCCTGTCTACAAATAGGCTATATTGACCTGACGCTTGAGATAACGGGTGTACAGTGCCACACGATGCATAAACAGCCACGACGTGTTGTTTTGCACAGCCGTGGCGCATGAAAACTGAATGTACCATGCACTAATCAGCTGAATGTCACACAATGATGACAAAATCCTCTCTGGGTGCGTCCATGGCCCTGTTTGAAAGGGTCAGTTGACGTGGAAATTCCTGCTGCGACTATAAGCAGCTGACTTGTGGCTTAGTAAGACACGGCCGTGCGTTTTCTTGTGGCTTTAAAGTCAAACTATGGTTTATCTCTGAACTTTACGCACGATTGTCTCATTCGCGTCTGCAGCAGGTTTACAGTTGCAGTCAAATGTCATGTGTAGTAGTGCATAGGCAAATCTATCACATGATTGCTCGGCGTCTGTGAGCAGAAGGCAGCAGCAGCAGCAGCAGCAGGACCCGCAGCAGCAGCGGGGCTTCATGTAAACACGCCGCGCACAGGGCTTTGTCTCACACACACACACACTCGCTCTTCGCAGGCATCCTCCTTCTACTAGTCATGCCATGGATATTTTGTGGCAGTACCAGTTCAGGATAATTTTACTCGGGGACTCCACAGTGGGGAAGTCGTCGTTGCTGAAGCGCTTCACGGACGGGATTTACAGCGATGTGGCGGATCCGACGGTCGGGGTAGATTTTTATGCCCGCTCCCTCGATATCGAGCCCGGGGTGAAAATAAAGCTGCAGCTCTGGGACACTGCTGGCCAGGAACGATTCAGGTAAATACAAAATAACCTACATTAAATGTGTGCGATGTAAATGTGACGGTCATTCCTCACCGCGGTGATTTGGCGTTAAATTATGGAGAGGCCTTTGCGCGCTGTCGCGTTTGGCTCATATAAAATGAAGCCCTTTAAATTGAATTAAGGCCATTTCCTCTGTAGTTGTGATGTAATGAAGTGAGTGCAGACAGCAGATTATATTGGCCTCGATCTGTTGATGCCCTCGCCTTTCTAATAACAGGGTAATGGAGTTGCATCAGTGCATCCATTCACGGGTGGATGATGGGCAGTCTCCTCATATCTAGGCCCCAGATTGACTCCCTGATACTGACTCCACAGTCTCCAGGGCAACACAATTGATGGCAACCCTGTAACAAAATCTGGTGTTTATAGCATTCATCCACCCTGTTGCTGGTTCTGTTTCATGTGTCCCAGCTGTCATGGATAGTTTCCTTTAAAGCACTCCTGAGTCTGGAGAAGCAGCTCCGCTCTCAGATCTGCTTTCTCGTTTGAAGCCAAAGCTTCAGAGGGTGTTTTCCTGTCAGGCTCCACCACACGAGTGTTTCACTTCTGTCTGAACTGAGCGCGAGGAGTGTTTGTGAATGCAGTCAGCAATTTCTAAACAACCTTGTGCAACATTTGGTAATAAATGGTTTATTGCCAGGATTGGTCCTGTGGGACAGCATCCACGGTTTGCTGTATTATTCTAGATCCTTTGATTCAGGTCTGTTTTAATATAATTCAACACTGCGACTGATCATTAGAGTTAGTTGGTGAGCTAATATTTTCCCCTTAGACTGCATAAATTAAATTGACATAGCCACCACAAAAAAATATCTGATGGGTAATAATGTTCCCTTTTGAAGACTCTGGTTTGGCATTTCGACCATCACCATCTTGTTTTTCTGGAACACAAGTGACCATAGTCAGCAGAGGAGGTAGATACACATAGCTTTGCCTCTGTCCAGGTTGTCAACCACAGGTAGCCACTTAGGCTCTTTCACATCCTGCTTTTTTCTATTTTTTTTTAATGGGATCACAATTTACAAAATGTAATGAACTGAAGAAATATTGAAACTACTGATTGAGACAACAAAATAATCAGTTATTATTTTCTGGGTTAATAATTCAAATGTGAAATAGACTTATTTTTCTCATAGACTTCAATACAGTCACCACCTATTGGCCACTAGAGAAAATGCACGTTAGGTATATTTGTCTTTTAACTTCCATTTCTTGTAAAGTCAACGTTTCACCCATACCATTTTTTGTTAAGACATGCTGTCACAAGTAGTTGAATATCTTTTTTATAACTCATACGTACAAACACACATCCTGCAAAGGGGTGGTCATCTGCATTTCCACCGATTACAGCACATGGTGGGTAATGAGGTCAGAGTTATACTCGCTTTTTAAGTACGTGTACACGACCGTCTGTGTTATGAACATAATTGTTCACATACTTGACTCTGCACCACGCAGAGGGTACCTCTAGAGGGCACACCAAAGAGTTCAGGTCGCATGCAGATACTAGCATGTAAACAAGAGACGTGTTAATTCAGGGTCACACTGACTGCATCGCCCCCACTAAGTTTTTCCCTCCCTCCTTGGACGTAACCATCCTGGATTGGATGGAATTAGATCTGCAGGTTTCACGCATCTCTCGCCAGCTATTTTGACCGGCATATTTTTTGCTGTTGCAATAACACATCATACAGATGGAGAATTGGTTTATCAGCTTGTCTTTAAAATGTTTCTGCCATTGTTGTCCCTGCTGCAGTGTAGACTAACACATCCCCTCTGCACATCCTTCCTCCATATACAATTGTTTGAGGATCCTAGAAAGTCGAAGGAGCTGTCAGGTCATAGTTGTGTCCATCAGAGATGTCCAAGAAGTAAACTTGTGCTGAGCCCAAACTGTTTCGACTTCAGTTGCTAACATGCCATTTACTTCTTCCCCAACAGGTCCATCACAACCTCATACTACCGTAACTCTGTGGGTGGGCTGCTAGTTTTTGACCTCACCAATCGCAAGACCTTCGAACATGTGAGGGAGTGGCACAAGGAGGTGAGTGAGCACATCCTGCCTCACCACATGGTCTACATCCTCATCGGCCACAAGAGCGACCTCAACAAGGACCGCAAGGTAGGCCGGGACGAGGCCGAGCAGCTGGCGGCCGAGCTTGGCATCCGCTATGTGGAGACATCAGCCAAGTGCAACAGCAACGTGGACCGGGCCTTCGAGCTGCTGACCAGAGACATCTACGAGCTGATGAAGATGGGGGAGATCGTCACTCGCGACGGATGGGATGGAGTGAAGAGCGGCCTCACCGCCAAGGTCCTCTACCCAGAGGACGAAGAGGAGCTCGCTACTGCAACAGCTGAGAAGGGCTGCCACTGCTGACTGAGAACTCTTTTTGTCCAAACACTGTCCTGTCACACCAAGAGCTCACCTCGTCTCACAGCCGTCCATCGAAACCAAGTCACTCAGGCTCAGCACCCTGAAATCACCATCCGTCACTTCCTCACTTTGTGCTTCGTGCCCTCTCTGTGTGTCGGTTCTTCTGACAGCTGGGATTCTTTTCTAACAGGGGGGCATTGTACATCCCAATGTGTGTCTTTTAGGCCAGTTGTATCTCTTAAGTCATGTGGTGTAGCAGGAGGCAGCCTACTTTGGCTCTTGTTGGGTTCAGAAAGCGAGCAGAGGTGATCAGGTCTTGGACTTAGCTTAGCGTGTAGCCAATAATCCCTTTCACAGCCCGGGGGTTAATGGACTACAGAGCATACTGAAGGTACAGATAAATCACCGGACAATGACTTCCTGTTGTCTGGCATCTGTTGTGGGTTTCTACCTGTCAAAGTGTGTGTGATGCTTTTCCTGCAATCTTTTGTGACTGTAAAATTGTAAATAATAGTGAAATCTATAGAGATAAAAGCTAAAAGGTCACTATTTAAATAATAACGTGAACAGACACAGTGCACTCTTCAATAAGTGTCACCATGTTAATCAATGTGCTACTCCCGCTACTGTAAGCTGTGTGTGCACTAACGCCAAACTGACTCCGGTCATTCTCTGAAGAGATGATTATTGTTTTTGTAAAGATTATAGATGATTCTAGTTTAGGTGTGTACACTAATATAGGCCATTGTAATTAGGGTAGCTGGTCCCATCTAGGTCATTGTATGATAGCATCGACAGGAGCGAGACGTCAAGTGTGTCAGCTGTCAGTCATCAGACCTTCGCAGACTTTATCAGCTGTAGTGACGATGTGTTTGATTAAGAAAGAAGGGAGTTTAAATGTCACCTGCAGCTGTTTGTATCTCAGACAAACAGCTGTTTCTTTGTTCCACGCTAAACTCACAGAATAAATATTTCATTCAGACCTGAGCTGATGCCAACTCATTAAATCCAATAGTGCAGATATGCGCCGCTTTCCTGGGACTCTGCTTTGTTCCAGAGGTGTCGGTATGAAATTTGGGCTTAATTCAGTATAAAGGCAGGCTTTCAACTTGAAAACCATGCAAAAGCTATTAAGTATTCCTTTTATCATGGATTTTACAGTCCTTCAAAACCCACTATAGTCTCAGCAGACCAGAGCGTTAAAGCTTAGCACCCTGGATTAGGTTTTGGGTGGATCACATGTCATTACCCCCTCACACGCATGCTTCCTGTTGCACTAACAAAGTGTAAGTTCTTAGAAGTGTAGCCTTGCATTTTGGGAAAAAAACAAATTATACTTGCTTCTCAAGAGTCAGAAGACCATCCGTCCTATTTGTGTGCATTAAGAACAGACTTTGAGGTTATTAGTTTATCTTGGACTTAAGGCAAAAGGCAGATAAAAAGCAAGTCTGGCTCCCTCTGTAGATTAAAAATACACCTCACAGCCAGATATTCTCATGAAAAGACTCGTAGAGAGCTATTTGATTCTGTATATGGATGTGTTTCCTGTAAAAAACCCATAACAGCTAGCTCGTAGACTGTATAAAACAAAGTCTCTATGACACCACCCATTGGTTCCTGGCAGGCACCATGTTGGAAATGCTGACTCAGCTTAACTTTCAATCAATCGAGAAACAGGCAAAGAGGTGGGGCTGCCTCCAGGCAAACAACAACAATGCACCCTCCTGTCAGTCAACTCAGCCATGCTTCTAATGCTCTATGTGAATGTATGTATAACCCTTACCATGTATATTATCTTAATGGGTGCATTATAAAAAAACACCTCCAGTACAGAGTGTACACATTAATAAATGAGATACAAACCCAAACCCCTTTTTTGGAAACATGTTCACATAATTAGTCAAGATTGGCATTCTAACATGGTACCAAATGGAGACTCCATGCTTTAGCAGCCTGCCTCAAGTGGACAATCTAGGAACTGCAGTTATATGCGCTCTACACATAGACTGTATAAATAATGGACGTAGTATCTATGAGGTCACCCATCCTGAGCGCTGTTATGAAGCCAATTGTCGGTGGTAGCCATATTGCTAATGCTGAACTCAACCAAACTTAGTGTGAGGTAAAGAGGCGGGCAGGTATGTGTTCCCGCATGTCAGTCAAGTCAGTCATGTCCATACAGTGTGTGCCGATAGAGAAATTAGCTACGAAGACCATGGCTGGTTTTTGAACCAGGCTGTAAACATGTTTATTTCTGCTGTAAAGATCGTCTCTTTTGAATGGGTGTGTATGTGGTTTCCGGTGTTTCTGCAGCCAGCCTCAAGTGGACGCTTGATGAACTGCAGTTTATAACACTTCTGCATGGGCTTTATATTTTGAGACTGGAGGTTGCCTCTTGGCTCTACATTGGCTTCATCATTCATCCTCAGAGGGTGCTACTTGATCCTCTAGATGGTATCTTGCAGAATTTAAAGTTACAGAGGAGGAACAAAATGTTCTGAGAAAGTGTTTCACACGACACAACATTAGTAATTCACCAGTGTGCAGGATGAATCTTCGACATTTCTAATCCTCTAATATACAACTGCGATGAATTATAAAGCTACTTGATTGTATTTGCAAAACCAGTTGCTGGCGTGACGTTTGATGCAAGATGTCTGCTGGAATATCAGTTAAGCTAATCTTTAATTATTAACTCTGCACTGGGCCAGGCTAGCTGCTTCTGGCCTTGATGAGCTATTTAGTCCTCCTCCATTAATGAGCAGACATGACAGCAGTATCGCAAACTAATCTAAATATCAAGAAGAACGTTTCTTTCCCAAAATGTACGACTACACTTTGAAAAACAGTGATTACCAACATCCAGGTCAGGTTAAGAATATGCCTTAAAGCTCCTGTGAGAATTGTTCAGTTTGTGTTGATTTTGGCGCCCCCTGTTGACAGAGCAGTGTCTCTCTTCCTGTGGTTGTCTTTTCCTTTTCATGTGCAAGTAAAGCTGTTTAACAAAATATCTCGTCCTGCTTTCTTTCAACGATAAAATCAATCACTAATCAATAATCTTTGCCATGGATGACTACAAAAAGGCTGTAGATCACTTAATCTGACACCTACCCCCCCAGCAGTGTTTTCAGACACTAAACATGACTCATAGCCTAACCAATCTTCACGCTGATAGCCTCGTTCGCTTTCGGAGGTGAATGATGAATCGAAGTTTTTAACACTTCTGCATTGGCTTCAATTCTCGCAGCCAGAGGTTGCCGCTTGATTAGAATCTTCTCACAGGAGCTTTAAGAGTTAAAGAAGGTTAAAGCTACACTTGAAAAGTTGCTGATATTCCGAGTAATCCAATCAACATAACTTCAGCTTTTACAGGATTTACAGACTTGTGACAGTAATTATACTCGCTGTAATAGAGCTTGTGATGGTCAACAGTAAGCTGCTTTTATGACAAATATGTCCGTCTGTGCGCACAGACATGTTACGTTAACACGAAGGGTCATGTGTGCTCCAAAGTGTCCAGAGGGTTTTGCCTGTAGAAGCTGGTAATCTGTTGTTCTGTGGTTTGGAGGATAAACTACAGTACACTTCACCTGGGAACTCACACTGCTTTCTCACCTTTCACCAGCATCTCACCGAAAGAAAAAAAAAACCTCATCACACATGTAAACAGAGATTATGCATTCTGCAGGTTTTACTTTGCACTCATGTGACCAATCAGACATGTTTTTGTTGCGTTGAGTGGCTGTATGGATGATGCAGAGGATGTCATGTACAGTATGTGGTTGCTGCTTTGTATTTGATAAGGAATGTATTCCTCTACATGTGCACCATCCCTTTATTTCTGCTTTACAGAACAGATCCAAGCTGTATGCCTCCTGATCAACCCTCCTCTGTTACTGCAAGGTTTATTCATTTTATAGAAACACACATACACTGAATGTTTTTTTAGTTTCATTGACAATCAGATGTTAACATTTGTTGTCCTAGGTGCAAGTCAGGACTTCATCACAGGGGTGCTAGATTACCTTGAACATTCAGAATCTCTGTTTGACAAGCAGTCTGACTGTGTTCATACTAAAACTACCTTTTGGCTCTCATCTGAACAGGGTTAACTTGTGTGATGTTTGTCTTTGTATGTTATTACTATCAGCATGATTCCCATTCGTGAGCACTGCCTGCTCATCAGCCTGGGTCGTCTCACTGCACAGTGTGAAGACGGCAGACTGGTTCAAAAGGACGACACTGGACAGACAGCTTGAGATGGCTCTCTGAAAGACGGACTGGACTCTATGGGAAGAAATATGCTTGTTTGGCATCAGCGATTACTAGATGCCTCTATATCCACCAGTGTTGCATAGTTAATAAATATAAATAAAAGTTACAGCTGTATTTTTAACCTCAGACTGTAATCTTGCAAACAGTGACCATCCCATAATGAAGATAATGATGAAGGCTATTACTGTTTTTTTTTTTTTTTAGATCCATCCTCCTGTTTACTAAAGTTGTTCAACATTTTGGATGTGTGCTGTTTTGTTTCAAATGGATCCTTCAGTTTTTTGAGGTGGGGTTGTTTGAGGTACTTGTTGATAGTATTTGTGTTGCCTACAGGGGATGCTGGTCAGCTCGGCCCCTTTGTTGTGAAACTGGACATAGAACCAGCACAGACGCAAGGCTATCAACCCATGCACTGGATCAACTCTAGCACGTATTGTGACTTATTTTAAAAGTCTGACCCAAACTTTGATGTCAGTGTAAGTGTGCACTCTATTTAGGAATGTTTCTGTGCCATCAGAAAGTCTATTTGTGTTAGCACTATCGCAGACCAAACAATGTTCCTTCACCACGGAACTCCACTTCATAAAACTGAACTATCCCTTTAAGTCAAGGAACTGGATGAGAGTTTTATTACTGAAATCCTGAACTGGAGCTGATCTTCGAGGAGACATGAATCTTCTCTCAAGACCCAGTTTGCTCTTACTGTGTAAAGCAGAAGTTCAACATTTGTAAAATTCACTTCTTCCCTTTCTATCCAAGAGTGAGAGAAAGGCTTGTCACCGCTATTTAGTCTTACAGAACTGAAGCCAGGAGGCTGTTAGCCTAGCTTAGTCTTTGTCGACTTGAAGTAGTGGAAAGAGCAAACCTGGCTCTATGTAAATTTAAAACAGGAACACCTGTAAATTCACCATTTCAATGTGTCTTTTTTTATTGAAACAGTGATATAAAGACTATGAAGCTCAGTGTCACATGTTGGAACATTTTATTGATGACAGTTAGCTGGGTGCAGTGACTCACAGGGTTTTGTTGCCACAGTGAAGGATGAGTTTGGAAGCATCATGGCTGTATAGACACTGATATCTGGAAAACAAAACAACAACATAGAAATAAAAATGAATATAAAACAGGCGATGATACCATTACAGTAGAATAATAAATAGTTCCAGCATGCCTCAGCAAACTCCTCTCAAACACAACAAATCTTTGTTTTTACATATCTGCTTGAGCACAGATTAAACAAAGTGCAGAAAGTAACATGTGCACCTCAGAGGTGTCTTTTTGGTGTGTTTTTTTTTAAGCTTTGTACAGAGTCAAACATCTGCTTTTAGTCTCACTGCAATTGGTTATAACAAAACAACACATTTTCCAAATGTTGAACTACGCCTTTCAGTTTTTGTCTTGTGTTTTAATTCAAATCACAGAATCGATCAAACCGATCCACTCGCAGGGCTTCTGTACCAGAAAAAACAAATGCAGATCTAAGACCTGCAGAGTCATACACAGCACAGACCATTCAGCTCCTGATCCCCGCGGTCACATCTCACAGCTTTATTGAATAAATGTTATTTATTTTATATATTCTGTATAAGGTATTTGCCTTTCATTTGATGTGAATTTTTTGATTGGTTTAAAAAAATAAATAGATGTCCAATGAACAATCGTTGAACTCAATTTTGTCTTCGAATAGGGTTTGGCGCCCTCCTCTGTCAAATTAAAGGAAGAGCAGCATGACCTACATTGCCTTCTCAATAAGGTTAATTCAGGAGTGAGATGAACCAAGTTAAATCAACTTTGCCTCATTTTACCTTAAACATGAGTTACATTATAATAAATTATAAGTAATTAGTGAAACAGTGCTGTAATCAGGTCCAAAATATAACAGAATTTCAGTTCAGAAATGACGTTTAAAGGTTTTAAATGAAATTAATCTGTGTTAAAAGTGTAGTCTTGCCTCTTTTAACATAGCTCTGGTAACCTACAGAAAACAGAACATGTTTTAAAGGTATCTGAATCTTGATGTTTCAATCAAGACCTTAGTATTCATCCTTGGTATTTATTTTGGAAATTTTGACAGTATACCAATATGAAAGAAATGTGTTTT
The DNA here is from genome assembly GCF_009762535.1 of Notolabrus celidotus. NCBI lineage: Eukaryota > Metazoa > Chordata > Actinopteri > Labriformes > Labridae > Notolabrus > Notolabrus celidotus. Next base: position 5,722,310 of record NC_048287.1, on the reverse strand, counting down.
GTTTTTTTTTCTTAAATAATCTGTACCTCCACACAATAACAAAACATAAATCTCAAACGTACATTACAAACGGTATAGACACACAAAAAATAAATCAAATCGATGAAAAAAGAAAACCATAAAAAACTAAAAGAGAAGAAGGACAGAGGGTGGGGGCATCAATAAATACTTAAAGCATGCTTGAAGTTCATTTAAACCAGGGGTTCCCAAACTTCTCAGTCCACGACCCCCAAAATATAGGTGCATGCACTCGTGACTCCCACTGTCCCTCGAAGTGATTTAATGTGTCTTCATTTAGCTGGTCTGCAGAAAATGACCCTACCTATATGAGCATGTGTCTGTGTTTCCTGTGCAGTTATAAATGAACCTACTGCTACTGATGCTTTTGATAATTAACTGTTCACTAACCCTTAACTTAGGAGTCATCTGGCAAAAAGAAAGGCAGAAAACTCATTACACTTTCTATTTTCAAGGTTTTATTTAAAGTTGAGCTACTACTTTTGTCGATATTTTATAACTTAAAAAAAATAATTCTGGAAGACATCTCACGACCCCTTATTTGTGTCTCGTGACCCCTCAGGGGATCCCGACCCACACTTTGGGAACCTCTGATTTAGAGTATAAATTCATGTTAATATGGCTGATTATAAAAATAACCATAACAATCATAGAAATACTATTATATTTACTCTGGTAAGGAGTTCAAGAAAGATCTAACTGTATCCCACAAAGAAATGTCTATCTATGGAAACAGAATACTGCACATGCTCGGCTTTACAGGCTCATTCAATTTGGCAATAAAGTACAGTTACATTTTAAATCTAAAAACCCTGTATGGGATTTATACCAGCAGAATCATATCATGGCAGTTCAACAATTTTGCAGGATACAGACTAAATTACTAAATCAAGTTTTTAAGTGTATAAACTAGGCCGTGCATCGTTTTTTTGTTTTCCTTATATTTGTTTTTTTTTCTACTATTCAACTTTTTTTATTGAGTTTTTTCAGTATTTCTTTGTTCACCACAAGTTCACAAATGATATATGTTATACAAAACCAACAATTATATATATATATATATATATATATATATATATATATATATATATTTATATATTTATATATAAAATACTAAACAGTATAAAAAAAAGGGAAGATAAACATAAGAAAACAAGGTAAATTAACGGAGCAAAAAAAAGCAATCTTATTCCTCTTGGTGAGGTCATCTTCGCAATAATTTCCAGATAGGGACCCCACATAGATCTAAATACCTTAGTGTTATTATTCATTTTGTGGATAAGCTGTTCAAAAGAAACTATCCTGGCCAGTTCATCTCCCCATTCACTTAAACAGATCTTCTGTTTTGACTCCCAATGCCTCAGCACCTTCCTGCAGCCTGTTATAAAAGCTCATTTCACCTAAAATACATTTTTGAGGGCAGATTAGCCTCCTCTGTTAAAATACACAGTACACATAATACTGGGCTCTAAGTGAACTCTGTTTTTAACACATCATTTATACATTTAACTATAGCTGACCAGAAGTCCTTTACAATTTCACATTCATACAACATGTGGATAAATGCGCCCCGTTTTTAATACATCTCCAACAACTTTGGTCCGGTCTAAGCCCCAGCCTTGATATTTTTGAGGGTGTCCAATAACTCCTGTTTATTATTTTGAATAAGATTAGGCGTGTCTGCATGTCTCTGGCTATATCGTACCATGACTGAACTAATTTTACCCCAGGCCTCTTTGTTTAATGTCCTTGTGTTTGGATAAAGTGAAACTGATAGAAAATATAGCCCAGTATATAAAAAGCTTCTGTAATGACAGTTTAAAATAAAAACAAGCTCTGTCAATCCAAAAAGACCCTTCTCAGGACTCTTTTCTAAGCAGTTGATGATCTTTCCTCTTTCACTTGAACGCAACTCGGCAAAACGAGATGAGCCAATCAGAGCGAGGTAGTTTCGATGGTCCCGCCTTGTTTTACCCATCATCCTTTGCAATAGCTAAACTCAGACACTAAATATAACTAATTCTCCAAGATAATTAACGAATGACTACACATCTCGATGAATGTGTTTAACTGTATTTTCTAATTATATATCGTAGTTTAAATCAGTGATTCAGGGATGCAGATTTGGGGTATCTAGACCTCTGAGTGAGGTACATGTTGCCACTGGTCTCTCGGTGCGGCGTTCAAATATAATGTTAAAAAGGGCTTCTGCCATGAATGGCACAGGAGGAGTGGGGAACTCCACACCCCCTGCGGAATCGCCATCAAGAGATTTCGGAAGCATAATTTTTACCACAGGGGCTGCTAGTGATCTCATGTCCTGGCGCCCCGTCCTCACATGTTCAATAGAAACAAAACCGATGAACCCAAACCCAGCCTACTTGTCCTTTAGTTTCAAGCCCTATTCATTTACCTCCAAATGTAAAAGTTGATTTGTCAAACCTGGATGAATGACATCTATTGAGAAAACTCAGAATAATAATTGAGCAAATCACGGTATGGCATTATGACAGCAATAAAGTTCAATACAAGTTATAAAATAAGGAAAGGAATATAAATGCTTTTTTTAGGCAGAAAGCATTAAAATTATTGAAATATTCATTTTTAGTCCTTCTCTGGGATCAAATTAGAGAAAGAAATTATGAAAAACCTTTTAAGATGGTGCAAAAAGTATTATTAGAATCCAGAAATATATATATATATAATTATATTTATTAAAAACATTGTGAAATGTTGGTTAACTTATTTTACATTTGAAAATATTAAGCAAGTATAATCAATTTATTTAAAGCTTTCTAATCGTCTGTCGTCTTTTATAAAATCAAATTGAATGTTACTTAAAGTCAGGGTTTGTATGATAGAATTATTCTATTCTATATATAACCCAGATGTCTGGACTCGTTATAGAGGTACTATTTTTAATAGTATTTTATATTTGATTGTAATGGCTGCTTGTAAAAAATAGCATTGCAATGAAAGAACAGAAGAAAAAAAGTAATAATAATAAAAAAAGTAATAATAATAATAAATGATATATATGTAAGGGCTAAGAGTCGGCCCACGACTGTCTGTCCTCCCTGTAGTTAGCTAGATGTGTTTGTGACAAATAAACCTTTTCCATGAGACGGATCGGGTCCAGCTATTGTGGTATTTCCTCACAAAGGCACAGGGTAACCGGTTGTTTTAGATGAGCACAAACCAAAATGGCTCAAGTGTGTAATTAATGAGTGATAGGAGTCCACCAGAGAACAGGAAAGGCATGAGATCGAATTTGTCTTGTTGTCTTTACATTTATTATTGTGATTGGCTGTGATCCACTGATTCCTTCACTTGTACAACTAGTCTATTTTCGCCGCAATAGATTATAAATGACACAAGATTTGGAAATACTGCCTGTGTTATGTTCCTAAGCCTCCACGTAATGTTCAAAAAGCAGCCTATATTTATAACCGTGTTTAGTGGGTTAGATCGTCACCATTAAAAGGTGGCTCTTTACCTGCAATAAAGTGCAGTAGGGGGGCTGCAGTTAAGTGGTTAATAAGGCCGTAGTTTACAGAAAAATCTTGCAAAGTATGTTCAAGTATTACCTGACATAAACTCAAGGGAGCCAGCATGCTTTACACCAAGGGTATAAATGCACACCAGTGGATTAAAAGATTAATAACATTAAAAGCCTAGTTAAACATTAGGTGCAGGACCTTAGATGTTAAAAGTGCAAAGTGACATAAAGTCGTCAAATGTATTTATAAAGCACATTTTTAAAACAACTTAAATCGACCAAAGTGCTGTACAACCAGGGAGACAACAACATTAAATGTAATCCCAATAAAAAGACTTGCAGACAAATAAAGAACAACAAAATGAATAAATGCATTAACAAAAACTAAAAAGTACAGGATGAGCATCCAGATGCAGACAGAATCAAGGTGAAATCAGACACTGTCTAAGGGCTGTAGTGCAAAATAGGGAGAATATACCAACACTGAAGGATATGTTATCATATTTCATCATCATCATCAGTCATCATCTATATTTGGTATATATAACCATGTACATGTAATGTATGCACAGGATGATACAGACACGTGTGTAAGACCCATATGGATAAAGGTATGAAGGAACAACAAGAAAGACAAGGCACTAGAAACCTAATGTGTTAGTCTTCCATTACCGTAAAAGAAAAGTATTAGGTTGTGCAAACAAACACAGAAGGTCCCATTAAGAACGCCAGACTCTAGCAGCATATTTGCATTTACTTTGCTAAAGCCAGAGCCTGTAGAATAAGTTATAGATGTATTTTTTTAGAGTTTACATGAGCGTGATAATAAGGCGAGCGCTGTTCAGCAGGAAGTCAAGCTACATCAGCTAAGTACGCATGCGCCACAGCTCTGTACAATCTAGGGCTGCGTTACTCTTCATTAAACGGTAAGGACAACCTTATATTTCACTACGTGCATCCCTATTTATTCGTGGGTTAAATATTGGGCGCTTTTACGACACTAACGATGGTTTAAGCCGGGATTTCGGGTAAATTGGCCGGCCAGGCTCGCAGAGAATGGAGGGGCAACGCCGTCGCCGTGCCGTTGTTTGCTGTACGTGCCGCCGCACAGGGAGACGTCATTTTGAGGGGGAGCGGAGAGTTAAAATGCAGAGTTACGAAGGGACGTACGGTTCAGAGACAAGCGGCACGTAACCGTCACACTGTAAATGCAAAGCTATAACCGTCTCGGTCAGTATACTTCACAATATAGTCCAGTTTCCCACACATCAAGTAACGCCCTAGTGTGAACCATAATGGCTACCGCCGAATTGTAGTCTGAGTCTGGCGGCTGTGTGGATCTCAGCAGAGAAAAGCAGCACACTGCTGCCGTAATATCTCATCTGAGGGAAGGAGAACGCTTTTACCTGCAACTAATTTAGCACTGACGCTAGAGTACGTTATATGGTCCCTGCACGAGCCCTCCTGATGGTTTGCATCCTCTTAAATCACATAAAGCTGCAGTTTGTGTACACTAAGAGAGAGTCTGGATCATCTTATTCAGGACACCGTTAACAAAGTTGGACGCTATATGGCATAAATATGATAAATGTGGCCCTTACTTTCACACAATTAAATATAGAAATCATATTCCCTTTTAAAATGACCCTCATAACTTTTTCTTGTATACACTATATTGACAGAAATGTATAAATTCACGCTCAGTAACACTACTATTGAGACTATTTTGGCCATAGGTTTCAATTTTAGTTTCAGTGGTTGTGGAAACAGTTTCCAATTGAATAGTTAATTTGCAAAAACAGATTCAGTTTTTATACATTTTCAAAAAACATATTTCGTTTGTATATTGATTCCCAATAAAGTTACATTTTCAAGTCATTTTGACTTAGTCAAAGCCACCCAACCTCAGTTCATTGACCATTCCAAAAGCTAGTATTAGAAAAAATGTTTTTTTTTTAAACATTTTTTTTTTATTTTTCAAAAGTGAGTTAACTGTTTTTGCAAATGAACTCTTCAATTCTAAAGAAATGGAAAGTGATCGATTCCCAAATGAAAGTATTCAATATTAAAACAAATCGTTTAATCATTTTAAAAAAAAATGTGAATGTTGTCCATGTCAAAAATAATGCCAAATGCGTTTTTTTCCCCCTAAATAAAATTTTCCTTCACGCCACAATGCTACAGATCATATTGAGGTGTTCAAAATGTTAAACACACTGAATATCAATGGGAGAGGCAGGCTTATATATAATCTCTGCGGACGAATGAAATATAGAAATACATATTCCGTTAAAAAAATTATCCTTGTAAATTTTTCTTGTATGAACTAAATTCACATATATTAATAAATTCAGTCTCAGTCACACTACTAAAGAGATTTTGGCCATAGGTTTAATTTTTGGTTGATGGTTAACTGTTTCGTTACCGAATATTTTGGTTGATAACTTTGTGAATTTTAACTTATATTAGTTATAACATACATTGGTTCATTCTGTTTCTCACCTGTCAAGAGATGTACACATTAAAAGCCTAAATCAAATTTTGTTCATACTCCTTATGCTAAGCTAAGCTATGTAAGCTAGGTCTAGGTATGCTAGAAAAGGACACATTTAGGACAAACTTCTCTCTCATATACTTGTAATAATGTTAAAATGAACTAAATAAATGTTAAAAAAAAATGCTTTAAGGATAACATTAAAACCGTTGGAGTACAGTACTTAAGTACATTATTTTGAGTACTATCTAAATTAAATTAGGTTTAGTTTCTTTATGCTAAGCAAAGCAATGTAAGCTAGGTGTAGGTCAGCAAGTAAAGACAGAGTATGTTCATTTAGGACACATTTCTCTCTCATGTACCAGTGATAATGTGTTTAAATGACTTAAATAAATGTTAAATTATGTGTGCACTTAAGAGGGATTAACACTAACTTTAAATACATTTTCTTTTTTAAATTATCCTTGTAACTTTTTCTTGAATGAACTCACAGAAATGTATAAATTCAGGCTCAGTAACACCACTATTGAGAATATTTTGGCCATAGGTTTAAATTTAGTTTTGGTTTACGGTAAACGGCTGTGGATAAACCGTTTCATTACAGAATAATTGGGTAGATAAGTTTGTCGATTTTAACTTATATTAGCTATAACATACAGTGGTTTGTACTGTTTCTCATCTGGCAAGATATGTAAACATTAAAATCCTACTTTCTAAATTAAATTAGGTTTAGTCTCCTTATGCTAAGCTAGGTGTAGGTAGGCTAGTAATAACAAAGTACGTTGATTTCGGACAAATGTCTCTCATTTATAGGTAATAATGTGTGACCTCTAGGATACCATTAAAAACACCTAAGGCTACAGACCAATATCATTTACAGGGGAATATATGTGCAGTGGTACAACTCAAGTCCAAAGCAACAAAATATACCCCCTTCAAAAACTTTAACTTTGTAATGCGACCATAACTGATTACAAATTATATATAGAGTTATTAAGATATCATCCTCTGAGTAATATAATATATAATATAGTATAATCAATGGTTTCAGTTTATGTAATAAGATAATTAATCTAAATTGTGCAGTGCTAATGGAGGCTGTAGGTAATAATAGGCAAAGCTAGCATAAAATACCAGATTTAATGCACTGAAATCACTCAGAAAAAGGGGTACCTTCTCATTATCTTGATCATGAGAAGGTACATTGATGTTAAATTGGATCCTAAATTATAATTGGATATATACACTACCAATCAAAAGTTTGGACACCTTCTCATTCAATGGTTTTTATTTATTTTAATTATTGTCAACATTGTAGATTAATACTGAGGACATCAAAACTATGAAATAATCTGGTTTTGTCATAATCTGGATTACAACAGTAGTCAAATAGGGCTATCCATTGTGTATTAACCCTACCTCTGAACAACACAACTGATGGTCTCAAACACATTAAGAAGGAAAGTCATTCTACAAATGACCTCTTGACAAGGCTCATGTTAATTAGAAACCATTCCAGGAGATCACTTCATGAAGCAGACTGAGAGAATACCAAGAGTGTGCAAATCTGTCATGAAGGAAAAAGGGAGCTACTTTACAGAATCTAAAATATAAAACATATTCTGCTTTGTTTCACACTTTTTGTTAATTAAATAATTCCATATATGTTTTTTCATAGTTTTGATGTCTTTGATATTAATCTACACTGTTTACAATAATTAAAATAAATACAAACCCTTGGTTGAGAAGGTGTTTCAAAACTTTTGACTGGTAGTGTATACACAGTATATTTTTTAATGAATTCATCCTTTCATTCATCAGATGAACAAACTGGACAGCTCTAATACAAAAGCGGCCCCTCTCTGCAGTCTACTCTGAGTGCGATGGCGACCAATGACGAGGTCACGATGTCCATGGCCGAAGTGGTGATGGTGAAGACTGACGGTGAAGAGGATCCGAACGACCCAAACAAAACTCAGGTCATCCTCCAGCTCCAGCCTATCACGACAGGGTACGTTAAAAACTCAGGTGATGAATAAATGATGTTGTGGTGGGGCTTATGTGACAGGTCAGTTCCCCTCAAACACAGCTCGGAGATACCAGCATGGTTTGATCACAATGAGACAACTTAATGTAAATGAAATATAAATTGTGCTGTCTTTTCAGAGATGAATCTGCAGAGACAGATGCAGCTGTCATGGCCGTTGAAGCACATCAAGGTAATGAAATGTCAGAATGACGTTTCAACAGCTTGAACGATCTATTACGGATTACATACATATAGCAGTTTACATGACAAACGTTGGTATCCGTCCCCCCTCTTCATGTTTATAATGTTGTGTGCGTATCTTGTGTCCTTTAGAACAAACTGATGGAGAGGATGTGGAGATTGGCTGTCCCATAACATGCGGCGACTGTAAAGCTGTGCTGCTCGTGAAGAAATTTGTGTGTCCAGGAATCAACGTGAAATGTGTGAAGGTTAGTGATCATCATGGTTGAGTCTGCATTGTAGGAAAAACTTTACGCCTTTAAAAAGAAATTGAAAATGTGAAAAGATACACAAACCCTGATATACATAAAACACTCAGATATGTAAGAAAACTGTTACATATTCTGTTACCAAACATTGCTATACATAGCTGAATGGCAACTAGGTCACTCAATAGTCTGTCCCTCTACAGGAAATAAACACGCAGTACTTCTGATGTCCCACATAAACCACTTATTTATTCCTCCACACATTGAACTCAGAAGCTTCAGACAGCTTTATTCCCTTTAATAGTGCCGGAAAAACGGCTTGTTGAGTTTAATTTGCTATGAACAATCCAAAGTGATGAAAGCTTCAAATCTGACAGATTTATTTCCATACTTTTTCACTTTAATCCATCCTTGTTGCTTCCTTTTAACAATCTAAGTTGCTCAAGCTGTAATAAGCAACACATACTCTGCACCAAATGGAAGATTTAATACCGAGGCTCAAATAGGGTTGCAAAGGGGTGGAACATTTCTTGTAAGTTTCCAGTAAATTACTATGGGAAGTTAAGCTGGGGAATTTTGGAAATATTCTAAATCGGAAACTTTCCATGGGAATTAACTTTGAATTGAGGGTCATTTAATGGAAAGGTATCATATCCAAGCATAAATATTTGTTTTGCTATAAGCAGACATGCGTCCAAAATGATACAATTAAAACAGATGTATTTGTAAGTAGAACTTTATCAAGTGTGAAATAATTATTGAACTATCAATTCTTTCATTGAAGTACAAAAACATGAATATTGAGTTAAATATTACTCTTCCCCCCGACCCAACCCATTCAAAAATTAACAAAAATGCAATCCCAACAAAGTCCCATTCAACATGTTAAATGAAAAGAGCCGCTCTCCCTCCAAAAAAGTCCATTCCACCTGGGTCTCATCAACATCCTCCGTGTCCACTTCCTCAACATCCAACTCTTCCTCTTCAGTGTCACTGTCCAGCCTTGTTGAGGATGGCTCTACTGTACATAGATATTCAACTGTACTTGCATGAAATCTGGTTATTTAGTCAGGATTATGCTAAATTATGTTTCCCCAAACTATATTTAAGTTTCCTATAAGGAGCTAACCTTCAATTTAGTAAATTCCTGGTCTATTCACGTTTATTCCCATAAATTCCCGTTAATTCCCATGGAAAGTTTCCAACTTTGAAAATTCCCAGAATTTTGCAACCCTTGGCTCAAATATGAGTAGCAAAAGGGTGGGAAAAGATTAAAGCTGCTGCAACAGGACTGAAAATACTGTAATTTAGGCTGGGAAAACAGAACAGTAACTGTGCCATCAATTCAATGAGAATATTTGCCTCCGTTTGGTGCGCATATTTCCCGTAAACATCACCCAACTTTTTTCTTCTTTGTGCAAAAAAAAAATCTGATTCTACTGCAACTAATTACAGTTTGTGTGCCATAACTCTTAACACTGCCAGTACCAAGAGTAAACACTAGGCTGCTGTATGACATGAATACATACAGTTAAAGTTGTCTGTCACCAGAGTTCTGAACTTCCACACAATACCAGTAAATACTAAACAATAATGATACATATTTTCAATCAATCTTTATTTAAATAGCGCCAAATCACAACATATCCACAGACTCTTTCCAAACAGAGCAGGTCTAGACCGTACTCTATGTTCTATTATTAACAAAGACCCAAAATCAAGACAGGATCAGATCCAGTCCCATCTTACAGACAGGACTCAGTCTGATCTCATCTTAATCCACCATGAGCAGAGCACCTTGCAGCATTTAGCAAGTTACAGTGGCAAGGACAAACTTCCTTTAACAGGCAGAAACAAGTGGCAACCTCCGGTCATACAATATGAAGCCCATGCGGAAGTGTTATAAACTGCAATTCATCAAGCGTCCACTTGATGCTGGCTGCAGAAACAACGCAAACCACATACACGCCCATTCAAAAAAGCCGATCTTTACAGCAGAAATAAACATGTTTACAGCCTGGTTCAAAAAACAGCTTGGGTCTACGTAGGTAATTACTCTATTATCACACACTGTATGGGGGGTGATTTTTTTTCTAATGCGACGGTTCAGAAGATATCAAGATATCAAGATTTTGCCCAAATAAGGACATGACTGATTTGACTGACAGGTGGGAACACATAGCTGTTATTTAGGAGGCTCAAACCCCACCTCTTTACCTCACACTTAAGGCTGATTTATACTTCTGCGTCGAATCAACGGCGTAGCCTACGCCGGAGGTCCGCGTAGCTCCCGTACCTACGCAGAGGCCTACGCACGTAGCTGACGTGCACCTCCTCAAAATGTAGCTACGGAGGAGCATTGCTGGGCGACATGGACACACTGACGCACAAGTATGTGGTGCTCATGCTCCACGTCAGACACAGAAGTATAAATCAGCCTTAAGTAAGGTTGAGTTCAGCATTACCAATATGGCTCCTGCTGACAATTGGCTTCAAAACAGCGTTCAGGAAAAGACGGGTGACGTCAAGGATACTACGTCCATTATTTATAGTCTATAGCCTGACATGAGCGTTATGTGTGTGCATTTAAAAGACACCAAAGGGACTTGTCACTATGTGCCGTGAACGAGGAGAGTTAGCAGTGTAGTGGCTGTGACTGTGGTTAGAGCAGAGACACACAGTGGACAAGACTTCACTGGCAAATATTACAAAGTGAGGCATCTTCACGTTTGTGCAGAGCTGTGGAGTTCAATACCATCAAAGGTTAAACTAACAGCGATCATATCGTCTTATAGCACATAATGCTAAAAGGTAACAAAGTACTAAAAGTTTGGTGTGCAGCCTTTATTGTTAAGAAGCGCTCTCACAGGGTTTTGAATATATGAAGTCAGTATTTAAATGACATGTACTGATATTATCCTCTTGACATGTTGTCAAGGTTCTGTGTAACATCCGCTGTCCAACTTTACTTTTAATGGACAACCATGTAATCACTGTAGTCTGTTGAAAGATCAGACAATGTTCCTCACTGAGTGCTGCCATGAATGTAAACCAGCTCATTATTTTGAGACTTCACTCTTCAGATGGATTCGATTTTTTTTAACTTCTGTGAATATGTGTCCATGCTGTGAAGCGTGATATGTCTCCAGTAGATGCAACGAAACACTGTCAACACTTTCTTTTTATAACTGTTAGCGCAGCCTCCTTAATCCTGGACTGGTGAGGAGGCGGGAGAGAGGCAGGAAAAAGACAGGGTGAAGCAAAAAACAGTCCTCAGTCACTTAAAGGTGACATATCATACAAAATTGACTTTTTAATGGTTCTCTACCTGAAATATGTGTCCCTGGCATGTCTACAAACCCCCCGAGAATGAAAAAAATCCATTTTGCCCCTGTTTTGATTTCTCCACCTTTCTGTAAATGTGTGTGAAACGAGCCGTTTCAGACTTCCATGTTTTTGTTACGTCACAACAATATCCGGTCTGTAACGGAGTCAGAGCTCAGAGCTTGTTCAGCCCATAGACTGTATAAAATAATACAGAATCTCTCCTCCGTTTTTCATTACCTGCACATATGTGTGCTAACAAGGAGCTTAGGAGGGAGGCATGCTAGTTGTAGGCTGTCTTAATAAACACAAAGGTCGGTTTTACTCCCCACGTCTGCAGATTTGAAGATCTAGTGGATGATTTTTATTTATCATGGATAAGTGCTAGCGCTAGTTAGCATAGCTACATGTCGTAGCTGTAGCTGTGTACCAAGACAAACGTCTACATACTGACAAATAAAACAACAAGAAACACAAAATCTGTGATCAATCCTTCAGAAAAGGTCCCGCTGCCTTTCTGGCAGAGGTCGGTTTTACTCCCCACGTCTGCAGATTTGAAGATCTAGTGGATGATTTTTATTTGTCATGGATAAGTGCTAGCGCTAGTTAGCATAGCCACATAGCTACATGTTCGTAGCTGTGTACCAAGACACACGTCTACATACTGATAAATAAAACAACAAGAAACACTAAATCTGTGACCAATCCTTCAGAAAGGTCCTGCTACAGGCGCCTCTCCGTCAGGATCAGATTCAGAGGGTTGAAGTAACGCTATCTGTGAGCAGCCGTGTATATTCAGCCGACATGTAAACATTAGATCAACGTGCTGGAGAGCCGAGGCACATCCACTTCCTGAGGGGGCGGGGTCAGAGAGAAAACAGAAGAGGGCTTTTCAGGCATACCAAAATCTGATTTCAAAGTGTTTTTTTGAGCATAAACTTTAAAGACATGTTTTGGGGACCTCTTAGACCAATATATATTGATGAAAAAAGCATGATAGGTCATCTTTAATAATCACAATATTCCTGTTTCTCAATAGCCAACATTAAATGTAGTGTAAAGCAGATGGTAATGTTGAATTCAGTCACAAATATAGATCCATGTTAGTCAAAAACCACTGAATGACACCATAACTCCTGTTATCATGTAGCATGCACAGCTCAAATTACATCATAAGAGCATCATTTAATGTAATAGTTTTAAAACAACTACCCCTGTGCAGCCTTGACGGTGCACACAAATATGACACTGACACATAAAGTCTGGTATATTATTGTAATTCTGCTTGTTGACGTGTATTTACACAACACCTTCTCCATCAGTATGAAGACCAGCTGATTAGCCCAAAGCAGTTTGTGCACATTTCTGGAAAAGCCACTCTGAAGGACTGGAAGAGAGCCATCAGGATGGGAGGAGTCATGCTAAGGTGAGAGACTTGAGAGCATATTTCATTTTTGGTTTCACCACTGGACAGTTAAATCACAGTCTGTATGAAAGCGTCACATTTACTGCAGAGTGTTTCAGACGAATGTGTGACTCATACATCCCAATAAAGATCAGAAATGTTGGCAAGATGAATGTTCTGTGTAGCTTTATATGTGTGAACTAACTACACATTCCTCCATCATTTCTGAGCCGTAAAGGAGATGATGATGATGATGATGATGATGATGATGATGGTGTTGATGTGTTTTGGCTTCTCTCTGAAAGTCCTGTCTCTTTGAATGATGGAAATCTTCAGTGTTTGATGCATATTTATTATTTTATGTTGCTTTCTTTTCTCACACACCGCCTGAAATCCAGTCTATTACAGAGTTATTGAGTCAGCCCTGAGAAGATCAGAGATAACTGAACTAGAAACACTGTCTCTTTGTAACTTATACACCGTCTGCTCACCTTTTTTTTTTTGTCTCCCAGAAAAATGATGGATTCTGGTCAGCTGGACTTCTACCAACACAGCACACTTTGCACCAACACGTGTCGCAGCACCAAGTTTGACCTTCTGATCAACAACACACGGTTCCCTCCTGATGGCACGGGGCTGAACACGCCAACGTCCTCGCAGGGTAAGAGCACGATGAGGGCACAGCATGGCAGATAAAGCTTTATTTTGGATGTGACATCACCCCGTGTGTTGTTCGAGTTTTATACTTTTAGATTGCTCTGTACATCTTGTGCCGGATTTGCATATCGTGAGGTCAAAAGGAGGCCAAACAACATTTTTTTCCAAGAGATTCAGTTGATTGAATAGTTAATACAGGGTCATTCCTGTGCGACTCATGGCCAAGGTAATCAAACAGAAATTTAAATTCAAACTAGAAAAAAACAGCAGTTGCCATATTGGAAATGCTGAACACAACATCTGTCAAGCTAGTGTGAGGTAAAGAGGCGGGGTTTGAGCCTCCTCGCTAACAGCTACAGTGTTCCCGCCTGTCAATCAAGTCAGCTGTGCCTCTCATAATGGAAAACTTGTAATCTTAATATCTTTAAAACTACTGCGTTATGAAAAAATGCACCCCCTTACAGTGTGTGCTGATCGAGAAATGAGCTATTCAGACTAAACTCATGTTTTGTACCAGGCTGTAAACATGTTTATTTATTTACTTATTTATTTAAAGCGACAGTGCATATTAATGAACATTTCAGCGTTGCACCAATGTAAATATGCCAGAGGTAGTCATGAGGCTAATTTTCATCCGTTGTCCCCGGCAGGTCAAAACAGAGTTCCTAACAAACGATCAAGATACATGACATGTGGAAACAGCACATCATGATAGCATGACAATGAAAACAACAATACATCACAAGAGCACATATAAGTTATACAAAATTGCAAGTTAGCACGCTAAAGTGCTGCTCAGCATAATCGAGAGATGTGTCTGGAGTTGGACCAGATAAACATGGACCAACATATCAGAGTATCACAGCAAGTAAAAATGCATACATTAAACCCTTAAAATAACACACACACACACACACACACATAGCGAGAGAGAGAGACAGGGAGAGAAACAGCAATGGATACAAATTAGTGATTACAGACCTGATATGTCTTGAGCAAGTGGCAACCTCCGGTCTCTAAATATGAGTCAATGCGGAAGTGTTAAAAGCTGCAGTTCATCGAGGATCCATTTAAGGCTAGCTCCGGAAGTACCGGAAGTCACATACACATGAATGGAAAAAGACGATCTTTACAGCATTAATAAACATGTTTACAGCCTGGTACAAAAGACAAGTGTAGTCTGGATAGCTCATTTCTCGGTGTCCTCTCACTGTGAGGGGGGTGAATTTTTTTCTACCGCGGCAGAATCGAAGATATTGAGATTACTAATCTTCCAATGAGAGGCACAGCTGCCTGCAGGAACACTGCAGCTGTTAGCTAGGAGGCTCAAAGCCCGCGTCTTTACGTCACACTGGCTCAACAGAAGCAATATGGCTGCCGCTGCCGATTGGCTTCAAAACAGCGTTCAGAAACAGATGGGTGACGTCACGGATACTACGTCCATATTTTATTCAGTCTATGGTCTTGAGCCATGTTTATTTCTGCTGTAAATATCACCTTTTTAACATTTGTGTGTGTCATGTCTGGTACTTCCAGAGCCAGCCTCAAGTGGACAATTCAGGAACTGCAGTGTTTTCTTTTTTAAGTTTTATTTTGGGCTTTTACACCTTTATTAAAAGAGGAGAGGACAGTGGATGGTGCAGGAAACCAGGAGAGAGTGGGGGAATGACATGCAGGAAAGGGGCTGCAGGCTGGAATCCATCCCGGGCCGCCTGCTATATGGGCGCACAACTTAACCATTATTACAAGTCTGTGCCTGAAACTGCTGTTTTTAACACTTCTGCATTGGCTTCAATTCTCGCGGCCGGAGGTTGTCACGTTATATCAGTGTCTAAAGTTTGTTTTCTTGTTGTTTACCACGGTTTCAGTCTAGGTTGATGTTTTGGTCACATGTCTATGTTACCTCCTTCAAGGCTCTTGCATGCACTACATTAGAGAGATATATTTCAGTGGTGGGTATCACCTTCACATAAAATTGAACCCAGAATAATCTTTTGGTCTCAGATGTTCATTTAACTGGAAGACTTCTCCTCTTCGTCACAGAGTTATATTAATACTACTCTCTGAAAACTCGACACATCTCTCCAACACCTTGAACCCAGGAGGGGGAAATATTTACGGTACTTATACGGTGCAATGAATATAAATAAGATCATTTTTAATAAAAGGATAAAGAGTCTGTACTGGAATATAATGCCTGAGGAGCATGTATCATCTTAATGCAGAGAGGATGAAAGATATTAAATGGGAGTTAGTTTTACAAGCAGGTGAAGAACACCAACGTGTCCTGATGGCAACAGAGAAAAAACACGTCTGAAAAATAACTTCTTTATTTCAAACCTCTTCTTTTGGAACACTAAATTCTTGGTGATCTCTAAATTTAACGTCCTCTCTCTTATACATTGCAGCTCAAGTGGTTCTGGGTAACGGCGCGGCTGTGGGCGAGGACAGAGTCGAGGTCCTGAGCGGGAAGGTAGACTGGAGCTCGCTGGAGTCTGCAGACAAGAAGGAGTCTAATGAGATCTCAGGTCACAGAGAGCACACACCTCCTCACAGATCGTTCATCCAACACTAATGATACCACAGAGCGCAGCAGTAACAGAGACCTGCCCTTGTATCTGTCCACAGAGGACACGCTGAACTTCTGGAAGGGGATCGCTGACGTGGGTTTGCTGGGTGAAGTGGTGACTAACATCAGCACGGTGCTGCAGGAGCTGCTGAGCGGTGTGCAGCAGCGCAAAGAACCAGCAGCTCTACAGGAAACAGGTACAGTAAATTGTGTGACTCAGGGCGAGCTCGAGGGTGCTAAAATGAGAAAGGAAAGAAAGAACAAACTCAGCTGCTCGTATAAGCTGACGGACGACAAGCCAACATCATGAGGCTTTAAAGCAGCTGATGCTGGTTTCTGTTATGACAATGAATGGTGTGAAATGAGTACATGTGTGCAACAGCTGATTTTGTTCCTCCTTTCTGACTGACCATGTGACCCTTTGATTGATTGCCGCACTGATCCCAGATTCCTGTCTGGTAGAGGTGGCAGTGCTCAGTAACCTCGCCCAGGTGTTCGGTCTGCTCGACCTGGTGAAAGAGATGCTGGAGAGGAGGAGGCAGCAGACGGATCCCTGTCAGGAGCAGATCCTCAGCACGCTCACCAGTGAGTACAAAACATACACGAGGTCTAAATGCTTGAAGTGGTTCGACAAGACCGAAAATCTGACTTAATCTCACATGTGATGCATTTCTATGGGGCGTTTGTAAAGTTGTGCACACTGAAACTAACAGCTACAATTCTCCACATTTAGCTCCAGAACGTCATAAAAATGTAGAGTACACAAAGTTAAAAGTCACTTTTTTGTCACATTTAGAGCAATATTTGTGATCTTCTTCACTTTTGATTTTCTTGTGATAAATATATTTAAGTTACAATCCCTGTTAAATCTAAATGCTAAATCTAAATGTTGAATATACATGTTATTTAACGTTAAGATTTAACAATCAATGTTTAAATTTAACATTTATATTTATATATGTTACAGCTGGGGTTGGTAATCAGATTTAGATACACTTTTTGTTATACTGGTTAAAATGATCTTTATGTCCTGATGGCAATCATTACATGATGTGTTCTTAAAAAAGAGTGAAGAAAAGCTGCTTTCTACAGCCGGAGTAAACCTGGGAAAACACCAACCAATCAGCATTTTTTGGGACCCAATATTTTAAACCATTCAAATCCTGTCCTGCCGTTCTGCCCGCCTCCTGCGAGTACATTTCCCCGGCATGCACTCCAAGTCCCCTTCCCCTGACTCTACTCACTGCCCCTCTCGCTCGACCTCGGGCCTGTCCCCTCTGACCCGATGAGGTGCTTTGCTCAGGACTGTAGTCTGGATCAGAGTCTAAAAAGCTCTCACCACGGGGGCTCTGACAAGCAGAAGAATGAATGACATTTAGTAAGTCCTACAGAAATATATATGTACTGTAGCGTCTGTCCGGACGCTGTAGGGATGACGAGCCGATTCGTGAACACGTTGAGTTTTAATAACCGGTCACTGTCGGCCGTGATCACGACAACCAACAAAGCAACAATCAATGTTTGAAAGAATGAAGAACTTCTCCTGCTTGTCTCTCCTCTCTCTAGCTCACACACTCTACACCTCTCCTGATGCCTTCACTGACCGTCAACACTGTAGGAATTAAGAACATCTTCACTGAACACGTTTAACAAACAGTAGAGTTGTTACAGTATTATATATGTGTTACAACTTTTCTCCTGATATCGTGTCACCGGTACAACTGGATAATGCTAGCATGACAGCTGTGAGTACTAACAGCAGCCATGTTTGTTTGTGTTTTTAACTTTCACTATGATAATGTTTTGGAGAGGACCGGTTTTGAATCAGTCACCATCATATGGTCGCAAGTCAACGGCGCTCGTGCATGTGAGCGGGGGGGGGCGTCGTTTTGGAGGAGCTCTGAGGGAGGAGGGGAGGGGTTAGACGGAGTCCTGAGGAAATGCTACATTCAAATTCATGCTATTTTTCCGAGACTACCAACCCTAGCTGTAAATATAAATGTTAAATGTTGCTCCTAAATATTTAGCTAATATGCAAATCCACACTGCCTCCTAGCACAAAAGGGTTTCACTACGCTCAGAGATAGTACTGACCCAGTCTTGGTACAGACACTCTAGGTTGCTAGTGCTAAGTCTGTATCGCCATGACCATCAAGACAAACCAAACTAGTTTCCGCCATTTTCCTGCAGCGAAAAAAATAACAAAGACGAAGCTGATGGATTCCAAGGCTAACCAGTGGTCGGTCGAGGAGCTAAGCTGCCTCCTTGCAGTTTGGTCCTCGCAGGAGATCCAAAACAAGCTGGAGGGATCGACCAGGACTAAATCCAGGGAAAGATCCCGCTAGCGCTGCTGGGAAAAAGGGATCACGTAGAAGTGACGTCATGACATAGCTCTTCCACGGGCTTGAGCAGGTGGAAAAACAAACTGGTGCAGAGTTGGTTCACAAGTTCAACCAGCGCGAGCACCAGCCAGGAACTAGTACCAGGTTTGTATTGGTCGAAAAGGGGTATTTGAGACGAATGTAAGAGGCTTATCTCTTCCAGCTCTTCCCTAGTCTGGTCAGAAGCCTTTTGTGCCTCTTTTCAACCAATGCAAACCCGGCTGTATTTCTGGGCTTGAACTGGGCTTGTTCTTCCACCCGCTCCAGCCCGTGGAAGAGGCACGTCATGATGTCAGATTTATGTGACCGCTTTTCCCAGCAGAGCTAACTTTCCCTCACAACAACAACGATGGTGGACAACAGCAGCTTGTCTCCTCGGCCAACCACTTCTTTGTCTTGGAATCCATTAGTCTTTTTAGTTTTTTAGCTGCAGGACAATGGAGGAAACACGTTTGGTTTGTGTTTTTGATCACTGCAAAC
This sequence comes from Notolabrus celidotus, assembly GCF_009762535.1. Taxonomy (NCBI): domain Eukaryota; kingdom Metazoa; phylum Chordata; class Actinopteri; order Labriformes; family Labridae; genus Notolabrus; species Notolabrus celidotus. The sequence continues at coordinate 5,703,005 of NC_048287.1, read as the reverse complement.
CCGCCCCTCGCCCCTGACGCAAGCGGTTCACAGTTCTAGACCAGCAAAGAGTTGGAGCCGCCCTGGAAACGGTTTTCCCGTCCGAGAGCCGGTTCACTCGCAGTTGAAATACGAAAAACCTGTTCTCAATTGAGCGCCGGCTCCGATCCGGCCCTGAAACTGCCTCGGTCGAAAAGGGGAAATGCAGAAGAGGTGAAACAACTTCAAGAATTTCTACTTGTCTAGTTGCCCTTTGGGATCAAGCTTTAAATTACCATGACCTGGATGACTGAGAACCTTCACAGACATGGACAATTTGAGATTTTAGACATGCTGTCCCATTCAGGTCAGTTTAAGAGAGGATTGTAGGATTGTAATCAGCTGGAGAGTCTCTGGCAGCAAAGACCGGGTCATCTTGTGTTTGAAGGCCGGATCTAGGAAAGACGACTGTTCATGTTTGAAGATCCACAGTATAGGTGGATAGGTTGTAGGTTGTGTTTGAGTTCAAATGCGTGTCAAATGTTTATAACGTAGACATTTGAAGAGACTGAACAGTTCAAAGGAGGGGAACTCTTTTAGAGGTGTTGGTAATGCCTGCAATGAAGGCAGCGGCGAACAAGAACATGTTCACCAATGGTTTAGTTTGTGCCCCTGACAAATTCAGCTCAGGGATCCTACAGAGAAAGACCTTTTGGTTGAAGAGTTAGATCTCACCCAGTTCTTCCATAGCTCTCTTATCAGCCACCAGACTGTGGTTTTATCTGACAGGACACAGGAGATGAACCTCACACAACAATACAAACAATTCACCCTCTTGTGTAGACCAGAGACTCCTCTGCTCAGCAAAAACTGCAGTTACAGTTAAAATTCTCCTTTTAAAGTCTTTATTTCCACTTGTTAGTCACACACACACTGTGATGTGCATCATTGACCTGTAATCACCCTGTAAAGAACTGAATGTTAAGTATGATAAAGGACAGATGACGAGATTAGTCTTGGCATTTGCTGCCTTAAGCCTACGCATCAGCGCTGACGAATACTGATATTAAATATTCATCTGGGGACACGCAAAACACACATTTCAGAAGAAGTGTCTAGAGGTAAATAAGTGTGATAATGTTTACCAGTAGTTCCTCCGCTCTGCCCTCGCTCACTGCTGTGTTGTGTTCTCTGTGCAGATCTGGAGGTGCAGCTGGAAGAGCAGAGGAAGCAGCAGCAGGTGCGGGCTCTCTTGTCCTGCCCTCAGCCTGCCAAAAACAAAAATCCCACCAAACGTCAGACCAAGAGGCCTCGTCTCCAGAGACCTGCCTCCACCACCACCCTCCTGACCTCCCCCATCAGTCAGCAGGCCACCCTGCAGCCACAGCAGTTCACCGTTCTCTCCCCCATCTCTCTGTCCTCTGTGGGTCAGCCGTTCACCATGGCCGGCCTGCCCATCGCCTCCCTGGCCCAGTCCTCCAACACGGTCACCCTGCTGCCCGCCGGCTCACAGCTCTTCACCCGCTACATGGTGGCTGGGGACGGTAAGGGGGACACCATCACCTTGCACCCGTCCTCAGGCCTCACGTTGGTGGGCACCACCCCCATGCAGGACTCCAGCCAGCTGGGCACAATGGTGAGCCCCTTAGAGCTGGTGCACCTGAGCCAGCAAGCCGGGGGGACGGAGATGGTGCCCATAGAAGGCCAGGTGGTGGATGGCACCATGCTGGTGCAGCAGGAGGTCATGCAGGGGGAGGTGGAGGCCGGCCAGGAGCACACAGTCATCGAGATTAATCCGGCCCCCATGGAGCAGACGGTGGGAGTGATGGAGCTACAGCTGAGCGGGGACTCGGGCAGAGAGGGGGCCGCCATGATGGTCCAGAGCGGGATGGAGGTGACGATGGCTGCAGGGGTAGAGGAGACACAGTGCCAAATGCAGGAGGGTCAGACTGAGGGGGTTCAGGGTCTGCAGCTGGATGCCAGCGGACAGTTGTCAGGTGTACAGATAGTAGTGATAGAAGAAAACACTCAGGAAGAAAACAAGGTCAAATGAGACACGCCTCCTGTGTCATCCAGCAGAGCAGGACTCAATGAGCTTGCATAGACTTGTCAAACTGTAAATACACACAATTTCCAAATCCACAACTCAACTTGGTCTCGAGCGAGCTCTAGGGTAGCCATTTCTCCTCTTACAGTGTGTGTGTGTGTTGATGCTCCTCTGAACTCCTGGATGATTTGAAACAAAGAAGCATTGAAACAAAGAGTGTACTGTATGCTTGTGTTTGAAGGTATTTAAACGATAACTCTGGTTTTTGATGATCTGAGTGAAAGTCTGTTATTTGGCATCATCTCTGGCTCTAAATGTGACGTGGAGCTCTCCAGGTCGGCTGCTGAGATGTGAGAAAACTGTATGCACACAGTTTTCCCTGAGCAGTGATGAGTGAACATTTATGTCCTTTTTTTCATTTAATCTATGATTTTACGACAACAAGCTTCACGTTGGTTTTATTTAACTTTGCAGGCTTTTATGTGGCAATAACTTGAAAGATGTGGACTTTGATTGAAAGCTTTAACGTGCCATCGGACAGCTGGCGAGGTATGTCCACAAAGAAGTTCTTGTTTTGGCCTCTGAACGGCTCAGATCTTTATTCCTGATGTTTGACATCATAGAATAGATCCTTGGTTAAACAGATCAATATGTTAAGATATGATAATTAATTCAACCAGAAACAAAAGTCTCATCCCTCTTTTCAAAGCCACTACACGCTTCATTGACAAAAACAGATGTTTTACTTCACAGAACAAAGCTGTAGTGTTGCTTGTTTACTCCTTCCCTGATTGGTTCAAATGTAGTCATTGAAAGGATTAGTGATTGTCAGCAACACAATGAGGAAAACAAACTGTACAGCAAACTCTCTTTGCTTTTCAATTTAAAGTCTGGTGGCTTTGACGACAGTGATGTACCTGCAAGAACTCAAAACTAAGCAAGTGTTTATGTCTCATTTCAGGTCAAAAATATCTTCTTAGACTTAAAATAAGCCACACTCATCTGAGAAGCCAAGAGAAACGTCTTATTTGAAGATCATACAAGCCATAATTAAGGCCTGAATTGCATCTAATGAGTAAAACAAATTCTGTCAATGGAATAAGACAAGTGTACTTGTTAAGTTTCTTGAATTAAAACATTATTCTTATTTCAATAAACTTTAATGGTACATTTTGCTGATTCCATTGGCAGATTTTTTTGCTCTTTACAAGCAATTCAGGTCTTATTTAAGGCTTTTAGTATCTTAAAATAAGACATTTTTCTGGACTTGTTTGGAGAATGTGGCTTATTAAGTCTAAAAAGACATTTTATACTAGAAATAAGATACTTAGTGTATATCTGTAGACTCCCTGTCTTTGACCACATCGGACCCTGAATAATAATCAGAACCTGTCCGTGGTCTTTAAAAGGTCCTGTGTGGTTCAGAAGCAGAACTGGTCCAAAGTGATGTTAGCAACAGGAACCCCAAACTAAGGTCATATGAACAAAAAGCTGTGGACCGGTCCCGATGTCCCCTAATGTCAGCGATCCCCTCGGTCAGTGAAGTGTCATCAAATCTACAGAAACGATGCACACCCCGAGTTGTAACTACTTAAGCCTCTATGAACAACCATAGGACTAGAGTAAGAAGTAAGAAGTGTTCACGCAGGGCTCAGCAGCTTTCCTGTTTCACCCTGAAGCAGCCGGCTGTGTGAGCTCTCTGCTGCCGATCACACTCTCTACCAGTAAGTGTTTGTCACCTGAGGCTGGGATTTATTGCACTGTCTGTTGTGTCGTAGCATCGCGTTGAAGCTGTATTGTTTTTGCACTGTCCTGTTAGGACTACAGGAGGATGTTTGCAAAGATGCCTGCTCTCCCGACCTTCCTTTTAGAAATCAGTTTTTATTTCAGTGTGTAGTTCAAAGGAAGCGGACTGAACTGCTCTCACTGGAAACGCGTCGCTTTGGCACTTACTTTCACAGTGGTCTCTCGCCTCCTGATTTCACTCACATTTCTTTTCTATATTGTGACTGTGTTTCTTGATTTCTTCATGATAGACTGCGTGAGCTACTGGGCTGACTGTTTGAGTCGATATATGAAAACAAAAATGTAAAAATACTAAATGTCAAACTCTTGTATGTCTGTATTTTACACTTGTAAAAAGGTGTCATATTTATTAGTTTCCAAACCTCCTGGTTCAGGTGCAGACATGGTTTAATTTATGCTAGTTCACATCAACAAAGACCTGTTCACAGCTTGTGCATTTTCAGTCATTTAATTTAACAAATGAGAGTATTTGCATACTGACTTTGTAATGTGTTTTAATATCAGATTAAAACAGAGAAAACAGAACATGGAAGCGTTGTTGTGTCCTCGTTTCACCACCAGGGAGCGCTGCATGCTCACTCCATTACGGAGATGAGGGTACACAGCTGCAGGACTCCACGGAGGAAATAGTCTGCTGCTGTAATCTCTGACTTCTCCATGTGTCAGGCTTATTGCAGTGCGCGGTGTAATCTGCACCGTCATGGGCTGTCTGTGATGGGCAGGCTTCTCTGGAGGCTGAGCCGTGCTGACAGGGCACCAGGGCTCGCTGGTTATTACATTTCCTTCTTCTTGTAGCCTCTAATACTGCCAGACAGGCTGCATGAGGAGGGGAAAAAAAACACGAGGATTTTTGTTATACAAGCGTAAAAAAAACAGGCACATACACAAAGCAGAGGGGCTGAAATGGAGACCTGTGTGTAGGTGTGGAGCACAAAAGGGAAACATCCTGTCATCCGCAGATGAATGTGAAGCCGCTGGGGGCCAGGTGAGGGCTAAGAGGTTGAGAAACTGAACCACAGGGGTCATTGTGTGGTGAAGGAGGAGAGGATATGCTGTCCGAGTAAATTACAGAGCTGGTTCATAAACTGTAGATTGGGTTTCGTGGCATGCTGTGCCCAAGACAAAGAAAACAGGAGCAGCAGCATCAGTTTCATGTCAGACGTGTCTTAAAAGACTCCTGCGGGGTTGAAAGGGTGTTGACAGAGAGGACAGTGTGGCTGACATTCAGTCAGAATCACCTCAGCTAGAGCAGGTTTAGCTGAGAAGAGATACACGAGCGTGACATTTGTTGTCAGGATGTCTTCAATGCAAGATGCTTCCAAGCTGTCATCAAACCACAGCTGATTAAACATTCACTTAGCATACAAGTAAAGCTACAGTGGCAAAGCATGTGTTAACTGAGACTGCAGAGCGACATTTGCTTTCTCCTCAGCTCTTGATTAACTGTGGCGTGCATGCATGTTGAAGCCACTGTTTTTGTTCTGTCAGTGTGTGTGACCCCCGTGGATAAGGCGTACATGTGTGTGGAGTGTTTTCCAAAAATAATCCTTCGCCCTGCTTACTCTCTACTCTACCAATCACACCATCCTCTCCATGGAAAATGTGAATGTAGGTATTTTTAGACTGCACGGTTTAATTAAACGCTGACCTGACGACACAGAAATGATCCTTCCTGATTTTCTAGTTTCTTTTAAAATGACATTTATCCTGTTATAACCAGTTAAAACTCCTTATAGTATGTTTAAATGGACTAACAATGAAAAATCAAATGAACACTGACTGAAAAGCTGTGTAAATAATAGATGTAGCCACTCTGACATTTCCTGTTTGTTTGCAGTCCACTGTTCTAAAGCCTCAAGTTCCCCATCCTGGTGTTCCGGAGGCAGAAGTAACCGTATAGAGACAGCACATAACACTTTTCGACCGAGGCAGGTTCAGGGCCGGATCGAGGGGCGGGGTTGCAGTGATCAAAGACACAAACTAAACGTGTTTCCTTCATTGTCCTGCAGCGAAAAACTAAAAAGACTAATGGATTCCAAGACAAAGCAGTGGTCGGCCGAGGAGACAAGCTGCCGTTGTCCGCCATCGTTGTTGTTGTTGTGGGGGAACGTTCACGCTAAAGCTACTGGGAAAAGCAGTCACATAAATCTGACATCATGACATGCCTCTTCCACAGGCTCGAGTGGGTGGAAAAACAAACAGGTGCCATGTTAATTTGAGAGTTCAACCAGCTCCAAAACCAGCCCGGAAATCCAACCCGGTTCACGTTGGTCGAAAAGAGGTATCAGTGGAGCTGGAGAGGAGCAAGGGGTTGGCTAACCCAGAGTTATAAATGACATCCAGTTTAGGTCATGATCATAGACTGTATAAATAATGGACGTAGTATCCGTGACGTCACCCGTCTGTCTCTGAAGCGCTTTTTTGTGGCCAATCGTCAGCGGCAGCCATATTGGAAATGTTGAACTCAATGTAACTTCTGTCGTAAAGTGTGACTTAAAGAGGCGGGCTTTGAGCCTCCTCGCCAACAGCTACAGTGTTCCTGCCTGTCACTCAAGTCAGCTGTGCCTCTCATTGGAAGACTCGTAGTCTCAATATCTTTGAAATTACTGGGTTTGAAAAAATTCACCCCTCACAGTGTGTGTCGATGGAGAAATTAGCTATCCCCAGGAGGGAAATTCAATTTTTTCACTCATGCTATTTTTGGACATGCTACACATACAGTTTTTTTGGTATATACATACAAATGCACATACATGCAGTGAACATGCTTAGGGAGAGATGTCAGAGTGAGGATACTGCTGTTAATCAGCGCACCCCGAGCAGTTGGGGGTTCGGTGCCTTGCTCCTCGGCAGTGCCCAAGGCAAGTGAGCCAGCACCTCTCCAGCCACCAGTGAACTTGCCAAGCTTCATCCATGCTGGGACTCGAACCGACGACCCTTTGGTTCCCAAGCCAAGTCCCTATGGACTGAGCTACTGCTGCCCCCACTCATTAGCTAACGCATAAGCTGGAGGGCCATTGTTGATTTCCCTAAGGGACATGTTCTATTTAGGATGATGATGAATTTAATTTCAAGGCCTGGACAGTTTTCAGAAGCTCAGTCCCTGATATTTTCCAAAGTTGCTTGTTCACATGACCCTCACAGCATGAAGTGTTACTAACCATAGACCTTTCTGGAGTCCCTGAGCTCCCTTGTCTCGTAGGTTCCTCTGAGCTGCCGTAGACGTCCTCCTGCTGTGGACATTCCAGACTCTATCTGATACAGACGAGCTGGACTCCAGTGGCAACAGCTTCCACTCCCTCGCTCTCTTATTCTCCTCTATCCCTCTTTCCAGACACAACTCGGTCAAGGCAGATGTGTGTCTAACATGAGTCTGGTCCTGTCCGAGGTTTCTGCCTGTTAACGGAAGTTTGTCCTCCCCGCTGTGACTAGCTAAATACTGCAAGGTGAAATGCTCATGGTGGATTAAGGTGGGGTCAGACTGAGTATTATCCTGTCTTGGTGTTGAGTCTCTGTTCATAATTTGACATAGAGTGGTCTAGACCTGCTCTGTTTGTAAAAGAGTCTTGAGATAACGTTTGTTGTGATTTGGCACTATACAGATAAAGATTGATTGATTGATTGAAGTCTTGTCTGTCGATTGAGCGGTGGGTAAGGGAGGATGAGTCTCTGAAGGCAGGACGTGACAAAAGCATGCAGTAAATGCCACGGTGTAATGTTTGCAACATGAATCCACATCAAGCGGCATCATCTGGTCATGAAATACGACAACAATGCAAAAGTGTTAAAAACTGCAGTTCTTGGGAAGCCGTTGGCCTCGCGAGTTAGGCGCGCCCTATATACAGAGGCTATGGTCCTCGTTGCAGTGGTAGCAGGCTCGACTCCCAGCCTCTACCATTTACTGCATGACCTCCCCCACTCTCTACTCTCCACACGTCCTGTCTTTCTCCAGCTGTCATATCCAATAAAGGCAAATATGCCAAAAAACAAGAAATAATTCATTTTAAAAACTGCAGTTCCTTGAATTAAATAAAGTTCAACACTATCTTCTCTCTCTCCTCATCTCCCTCTATCCTGTCTGTAAGATGGGACTGGATCTTATCCTGTCTTGGTGTTGGGTCTTTGTTCATAATATAACAAAGAGTACGGTCTAGACCTGCTCTGTTTGGAAAGAGTCTGAGGATAACATTTGTTGTGATTTGGTGCTATACAAATAAAGACTGATTGATTAATAAACCTTGAACAAGTGAGGCAGGTGGGCAGTGGGTCCTTATAGACTAACTGGATGCCTGCCAGGTACGCATAGTAAGCTGTTGAGCTTTGACTGCAATGGTAAAAAGATGTTTGGTTGAAGACATAGCTGATCGATACTTGACGAACTGAAGGAGGAGTAAGATTCACCTGGTGGTGATGAGCTGACTGTCATATGGTGAGTCAGGAGTTTGCACAGTTGCTTTCTTTAAAGTGTTTCAATGTTGACTGTGATGCACTACAAATCCAATTTTCCCCTACACATGCCAGATGAGACGTGAAAATCTCTGTCAGTTTGTGACTGTGTAGTGAATCTTGTGACAGAAGCAGATTTCACTGTGAAATCTTCTCTAATCATAAAAGTTTCATTGCCCAGTTTTCAGAATCTTCATTGTTGGCCATGAACTTTCTTCAACTTTTATCCAACAGAGAAATACCCTGTGGTATGTGCTCTCGCCCAATGCATACTTCGGCTGCCTTCAAGTAGAATGTTACATCCAAGTGGCAACCTCCGGTCTCACAATATGAAGCCCATGCGGAAGTGTTATAAACTGCAGTTCATCAAGCGTCCACTTGAGGCTGCAGAAACACAGGAAACCACATACACACCCATTCAAAAAAGACGATCTTTGCAGCATTACAAAACATGTTTACAGTCTGGTTCAAAAAACGGCTTGGGTCTACGTAGCTCATTTCTCAATCGGCACACACTGTGCGGAGGGTGAATTTTTTTCTAACGCGACGGTTCAGAAGATATTAAGATTACGAGTTTTCGTCCAAATAAGGACATGACTGACTTGACTCCTGGATGAGAACACATAGCTGTAAAGGCTGATTTATACTTCTGCGTTGAATCAACGGCGTACCCTACGCCGGGGGTCCGCGTAGCTCCCGTACCTACGCCGAGGCCTACGCACGTAGCTGACGTGCACCTCCTCCAAAATGTAACTCCACTTAGAGCCGACACGGACCGCAAGCCCTGTGATTGGTCCGCTCGGCGGCTTTGTCTTTCCCGCATTTACAGCACTTCCGGGATCCCGGACATCGGCCGCATATCGGCCGTGTATTTCATCTCCTCCTCTCTATTCTTCATGTAATCATGTCTGTATGATAAACAGCAACATGTATCAGCTGTAGATTAACATAACACGCTCTGAAACTCTGTGGAAAAGTAAACAGAGATCGTAGCGGGACCGGAAGCAGGCGGCCGGCTATCAGAGAGACCGCACTGCCCTCTAGTGTTTTGGCGGAGAATTGCTGCGTGACACGGACACACCGACGCACAAGTATGTGGGGCTCATGTCTGCGTCAGCCCCTGCTGCGTAGGGGAGACGCAGAAGTATAAATCAGCCTTAAGCTAGGAGCAGGGGCGGATCCAGATTATTTTAAGGTGGGGGGCACAGGGGGGTACAACAGTTAAATGAGGGGGGGCATCTAAAAACAACAGAAATGAAGGCAGCACCGACTTCAACATTTTCGACCATTAAGTACTTACACTCAGTTGTCATAGATCGTACAGAAGTCAGTGTTTTGATGTCTTCACCTTTCTTTAATTACACAAATGAATGAAGGCTAGACTTTTTCTCTGCTTCATGCACACTGGAAGTAAATCCAGTTTTGCCAGACAGCCATACCACAAGCTTCTATACTAAACATTAGGTCACAAAATAATCAGAACAAATTACATTCTCACAGAGAGAGCAATACTGCTTAGGAAAAAGTAATGATAAACAACTTACAGCTGTAGTTCCACAACTGGACTGGACTGTTGCTAAGCAACTCAAACATTCCTCTGAACTCTGTTACTCAGAGTAGATATTCTGTGGTGCACAATAGACTCGATCTTATACATTCATTTGCATGTTTAACTTTTTGCAACCAGTTAAGTAACATTCTGCTGTATGATCACCTGTCGGATATCTTCTGCAGCAGAAATTAAAAGTATTGGTTTGATAATGCTCTTGTATTTTTGTGATGAAGAGGAAGTGAGTGTAATTATAAGGACTTTTTAAAAATAAGATATATCAGACAGAATTATTTTCAAAGCACAAGTATCTTATGTAGATTACAAAGCATTTCTTGAACAGATCTCTAAGCAATGCAAATGATGTAAGAACTTCCTGAGGTGGCCAAGTCTGATCCTTTATCACAAAAACTGAACTGATATAAAACTACATTCTATCAGGTGAGAAATACAAAAGAGCAAATAACATATTGCTACATGGTGGGTTAATAATCAATAGTCTGCATTTGGGACCTTTAGGTGCAGCACATGGCTGACTGGGTGCAGGTGTTTCTACTGATGCTGTCATCTGAATCCGTATCAGAGTCAGTGGTCTCTTTCCTGGCTGCATCTTTGACACAAAATTAAATTGCATCATCAAAACTTTATTAACTGTATTTCTAAATTAAACTTCTATCATACTTTTAACAGCAAAGCATAAAGAGCAGATGTCTAACATTTTCTCCACATCACCTGGAGGTCTGTCTGCTGCTCTGCATCCAAAATTAAACCAGTAGCTCACTGTTTCTAAAGCAAACTTACAGAAATCAACAATAAAAGTAGTAAGCTAAACGTTGCAGTGGGTGAAACATGTAATAGTTCTCATAAACCTAGGGAATAAAGGTTTATGGATCTAGTGATCTCACCTGCAACAGACTGAACTCCGCGACGGAAGTCTGCATCTGTGCCGGTGTTATAAAGTTAGCGTTGGTCTGCTGCTGCTATTTCCTGTTTGAATTTAAAATTAAGAGCCCCTTAATTGTACGAACACGGTACAATCAGATATAGGGTTTTGTTTTTGCGCTTGATCACAGAATGGCAGGTAGCAACATTGATTGACAGCATGAAGACCCAATGATATTTGGGGGGGCACATCAGATCGCAGGGGAGGCGGGTGCCCCCCCGCGACCCCACGGTAGATCTGCCTCCGGCTAGGAGGCTCAAACCCCGCCTCTTTACATCACAGTATGCCTGGTTGAGTTCCACATTTCCAATATGGCTGCCACTGCCAATTGGCCTCAAAACAGCGATCAGGAACAGATGGGTGTCATCACCAATACTACGTCCATTATTTGTACAATCTATGGTTACATCTTCATGACCAAAGGAGGATTGTTGTAATACAGTTTTCACACGTTGTAGTATAGCCAACATTTTTACCAAATATCTTCAAATTTATGAATAAAAGTTACTTAATGTAAATATCTGGATTCCATAGGCTCTGTCAGTTCTGACAAAGTCCTCAGGCATGTCATAGCTCTTGATCTTGAAGCTTTCAGAATTTTTTTTAATTACTATGTAGTGACTACCATGTGAGGGGTGGGGTGGGGGGTGGGGCGTTCATCTGGTCTCTTCTCATGAACACAGTAACCTTGACTGCATTTGAAAGCACCACAGGTCAGTCTGCAGTCTCAGTATTGTCCGATTGCATGCTAGTTTTTGCTAATTAGCAGTAACCTTAATCACATGTGGGGTTGACTGGGGTGTGAGGGTCAATTTTGACAAAGATTGTTAATGCTCGCTTGGCGCAGGAGGGAGAGTTACAGCACAACAAGTCATACACAAGTTTGATAAAAGCAAAGTTTTTGGGCCAGAAAACAAAAACAATGAGCCAAAGAAATCTCTTTAAAGGCTCACATCCCTGGAGAAGTATGATCTAACAGCAGAGTTAGATCATAATTCTCTGTGGTTCACTGAGACTAACATTTTTCACAAAACACTTTACTTTTTGATCTATATTTGATATAAAAGTTATGATTAATGCAGCTCAGAGTATCAAGCAAAATATCATGACGCCTGTAGTTTTGTTGAGATTTGTTGCTTTTCTGTTTGTTGCCAAAATGAATGAAGAGTTTTAGACTGTTAGGTTCTCCAAACCTCTTTCTTCTTCTGACCCAATATAAACCATTGTAAACAAAGGCTGTGGATGGTTACTGAGTTTATTCCAGCTGCTCTGAAAAGTTTTAAACCTTTCTGATCAGCCCTAAGTGCCAATTACAGAGCAGCAGTGACAGTCAGAGCTGCTGCCAGCGCATTTTATAGACTGCCTTCAGTCCTACTTTTACCACTGCAGTATTCAGCTTACTGATGTAACATTACCCAGCTCCTGGGTAACTCTCACACATTTGGAAAATAAAATTTGCAGGCAAGCAGTCCCGCACTGACACCTTCGGTCGCCAGATCATAGGGTTGCCAGGTGTAGCTGTAGGGTATGGTGAGGCTGGTGAGGCCCAAGCTGGTTTACCAAATAAAGTGGCTCACATAGAATTCAAAAACTGACTGAATTTCCTTTTTTCAGAGCCATAGGTGGTAACCGGATGTTGCACTCATGGATATGATCTCAGTGATTCAGTTAGATCATTTCTATATGATACACAAGTTACGCTAGCTGAACACAGAGGAGTGATAAATCTATTTCTTTCAGATCATTAGAATTATTCAAACCACTTAATTGGGAATTTATCGTGATATTAATAAAATAAATCAGTAACCTCTCACAGATTCCCACATGTTCACAACAGGTGTCTTTGAAGAAAGGTTTCAATTCAGTTGCAAAAAACCTACAAGTTTCAGCATCTGTAAGGGATCTGCAGCCTCTCAGTTTCTAATGTAGTGACATGAGTGGGCAAGGATGCTAGGATAAGGACACGCTGTACTGATTGGCTGCCTGAATGATATCCAGGGGGCACTGGCTAGATCAGATGTATGCAAAATAAACATGGCGAGTGCCCCAGGAGAACCCATGCCTGTACACCACACATATGATCCAGAATCTGACCCCAAGCAGGAGGAGGCAACTGTAGAAGTGTTGCAGTTCAAGCGGTAACTTCCGGTCTAAAAATATGAGTCCAATGCAGAAGTGCTAAAAACTGCAGTTCATTGAGGATCCTCTTGAGGCTGGCCCCGGAAGTACCGGAAACCACATACACACCAATTCATTAAAGCCGATCTTTACAGCAGAAATACACATGTTTACAGCCTGGTACAAAAGATGAGTGTAGTCTGGATAGCTCATTTCTCCATTGGCACACACTGTACAGGGGGTGAATTGCTTTCTAACGCAGCAATTTCGAAGATATTGAGAATACGAGTCTTCCAATGAGAGGCACAGCTGACTTGATTGGCAGGCGGGAACACTGTAGCTGTTGGCTAGGAGGCTCAAACTCCGCCTCTTTACCTCACACTAGCTCCACAGCAGCAATATGGCTCACGTCGCCGACTGGCCTCTAAACAGCGCTTCAGAAAAAGAGGGGTGACGTCACGGATACCACGTCCATTATTTATGCAGTCTATGCTCCCCGCACATTCACAACATGTCCTTGTTGTCTTTGAAGAAAGGTTTCAATTCAGTTGCAAAAAAGTTTAAAAATTCATCCTTTGTGGACGATCTGCCGCCTCTCAGTTTCTAATGCAGTGACATGAGTGGGCAGGGTTGCAAGGATAAGGACACGCTGCACTGATTGGCTGCCTGAATAAAATATTTTGGGGGGGGGGGGTGACTGGTGCAGACGGATGCAGAGGCAGAAAAACACCAAAATAAACATGGTGAGCGCTCCAGGAGAACCCATGCCTGTACACTACTAGGGACAGGTAGAGTCGGTCATCAAGCTATCAGAAGGTTGGCGGTTCAATCCCAGCTCCAGCTCCGGCAGTCACATGCCGAAGTGTCCTTGAGCAAGACACTGAACCTCGAATTGCTCCCTCTGTTGTTCAGAGGTGTGTGAATATGAACAAATGAGATTGGCTAACACTGATGGTCCCTCACTACATAGCTGCCTCTACCATCAGTGAGTGAATGGGTATGAATGGGTGAATGTGTCGAGTAGTGTAACAGCGCTTTGAGTGACCAGAAAGACTAGAAAAACACTATATAAGTACAAGTCCATTTACCATTTACCATTACATATACTGTATGATCCAGAATCTGACCCCAAGCAGGAGGAGGCATCTATTGAAGTGTTGCAGCTATGTTACAACAGCATGTCTGAGTGGTATGTTCAAATCTGAGTGTTACTCCTACTTTCTTGCCTTATGTGTGTAACATCATGTGGCCGACCCAACATTTTCCTTAAATTCTGCCCAATGTTTGCATCATTGAGACAAAGGAAATCAGTCTTGAGCTCAGAAAAAAGATAATGGAGGCTCATAATAAGGGGGAAGGCTATACTGTCATTTCCAGGCGTTTTACAGTGTCTAGTACAGCTGTATGTTGCCTCATTGCAAAGTACAAGGAGACAAACTCTGTTAGAAACAAACCTAGGCGCAGGATTTCAAGAACTCTGGAGAGGAAAGTTGTCTTAGATATCAATAAGAAGCCCCGGACATCTGCCAAGATGATTGTTGCTGACCTGACCTCTTCTGGAGTTGATGTTTGAAGGAACACAGCTGTGAGGGATCTTCATCGTAGTGGGCTTCAGGACCATCAATCCAGAAGAACCCCTTTACTCAAAGAGCGGCACATCAGAGCCAGACTTATGTTTTTCCCGTGAACATTTGAAAGGTAAAGATAAGTTTGGAAGTCCATCTTTTGTTCTGATGGAACTTTTAGGGCATATGGATTTTGATTATGTTTGACCAAGAAAGGGAGAGTCTTTAAACCCTCAGAACACAGTTCTCACAGTTAAACATGGTGGTGGGAGCATCGTACTGGGGGGCTGTTTTGCAGCCTCAGGCACAGGGAGTCTTGTTTGGGTGCATGGCATCATGAAAAAAGAAAGTTATGTTGACACTTTGAGGGATCCTATGAAGAACTCTGCTCTTAGTCTAGGCTTTGGTCGGCGCTGGGTCTTCTAACAAGACAATGAACCAAAGCATACTTAAAAATTTGTCAAACCGTTCTTAAAGGACACTTAAACCAAGGTCCTGGAGTGGCCAGTGCAGAGCCCAGATCTCAATCCTGTTGAGAATCTGTGATGGGTGCTCAAAGTGAATGTCCATGATCAGAAACCATGTACTTTGGACCAGCTGGAACAATTTACAATGGAAGAATGGGACAAAATCCCTCCAGAGACATGTGCTAACCTTGTAAAGAACTACTTGAAGATGTTGTTGTCAGGTGTGGCTCAGAAAGGGTGCACTATTGACTACTAATGGCCAGGGGGCTAATCATTTTGGACGTGTCATTTTTACCTTTTCTTGTTTCAATTCATTGCATCAATACAGTATCCTAATCAAACATAGTGAACATTTTGACTTTGTTATTTTGGAAATAAATATACTATAAACACTTGTTTTTAATGGTCATTTTCATGAAAAAATCAAGGGTTTTATCTGATTTCACAAGGGGGGCTAATAATTTTGGCCTCAACTGTACATAGAATAGTCCATCTTCTTGTGAATGGTCTTTTTCTTGCTTCTTTAGATCATTAAGAGACGTTAGTATTAAGTTTAGTCTTTATTAGCTTTAAATGAAACCGTCCTCTGCTGTGAGGAAGCACCGTGACTTTAATCTACTGTAGCTAGGCACAGCAGTTTATGTATGCATGTAGAGCAGATTGAAACATGACAAGCAAAATGAACACAAACCATAAGGTGTGAGTGTGCAGGCGTATTAACCAAATAAGCAAACATTATAGTTTTGGGTAGAAAGAGCTGTTATGAAAGCAAAAATCAAGAGCTGCTAAAACCACCAACACAAAAGCTGAGCTTTTGTTGGGCTCCCAATCCAACCGACTGTATCATCCAAAACACTCCACTCAGTCCTGCTTGAAGGGATTTCTGGCTCCGAGGACTGTTCTGTTTACAGCACAGACTAAGAGGACTGTCGACCTTGTCTGATTTTTTTGGGCACACTGCAACTGTGAGGAGCACTAATAAAACTCTGGCAGCCTGTGCCACCATGTGCCCCCCATCTCCTCCCTCTGCCAGACATGTTGGTGCTCGCCAGCAGCAGAAGGTGCGACTTCCCTTCTCGAGCTTTGACAAGCAGACGAGGAGGAGAGGAGAGGAGCGGAGGGCCCCTGTGAGCGATGACGGGAGCCCGGCTGATGGACAGAGGTGTTAACCCCATCGGTGGGCAGAGGGGAGATAGCGGCGTTCTTGTTTACACATACTGAGGCCCGATTGTCACCTTGTCTGTCAAGAAAACATCCTATCTGCCGCCTCTTATCTCGCCACGAGACAGCCAGCTACTCTGCTGGAGAGACCTGCTGCCGCTACACATCACCATAAATCATTTCTCTCACCCATACCTTTGTTGATCCTCATATTATTCTCCCCTTCTCATCTCCAGGCACTCCTATACACTCGTCCTCCCGTCCTTAAATAGCTTCCACTCGTATGCACTCTACAAACTCTCCAGTATTGGTTGACAATGACCCTTTGGCCCAGTCTGCCCAGGAGGCACAGAAGTGTTTAAATTATCCACAAAAACTGCTTTATGAAAAGAAAACTTACCATGACAACCAAGTGGTTTTGTACTTTACTGAAGAGGTGCAGCCTTTTCATTAAACTGTGTTATTTTCTGACGGCATTGTGTCAATTGTAAACTCTTGGAAGTATTTAGCCTGGTTCAATACTGCGACTTTGCACTAAGCAATTATGATATCCACCAAGGCCATCATGATTGTTCACGACACTGATCACACAAATAAGAAGGCGAGGGCTTTTGATGGAATATTAACACATGCATTCATTCAGCCTGAACTCTGGGGGAAAGTACCCGGATCCATCAGACACCCCCAAAATGATTTAAAATGACCCAGTGTGTGACTTTTAGATGAAAGAAGTGTTGATGAAAAAACAACAGTTAAAAAGATGGGTGAGATTTTTTTCTCAGGTTTTTCCATCTGAAGATTGTTTCATTTAGTAGAATAGAATATATCTTTATTGTTATTGTACGTGTACAATGACATTGAAGTGCAATCCATTTATCAGGGCAAAGTTGCATAAAAAGAGCATCAGTAGAGTAGTCAAACAAGTGAATAAGGGAATTTTAGGCACTAAACTGATTGCAACAAAAATAATTGTATACATTAGCAGAGCCACCAACAGAAAGTATGTGCAACAAGTGTTGTATTTAAGTCCAGGACTCATCACAGACATCAACTGAGGTCTTTAAGGTTTTTGTAATATATCTTGAGAGCTGCCTGAGCATGCAGCCATCTTTTTCTTCCTCTCTGAAACGTCTTTTTACATCACACAGCCCATTAAGCGCCATAAGCACCATATTTATGATTTTTGTATGAAAATAAAAAGAAACCATCTTCATGTGGACCAGATTTCCCCAACTTCCAAAACATCAATGTGGAAAAATGTCTTTGAAATCATTTTTATCATCCTCCTTTCATCACTGCAATGGAAACTGTTAATTCAATTGTAAAGCTAAACTGTGTCGTGACACCTTGGAGGATAAATATTTACACCTAATTTCACACTTTTGTATTAAAGGGTAATATCAAAGGTAATGATGGAGAACGTATTAAAAATCAATGATGAAGTCCAGTTGGTGCTCACCTTGGAAGCTCTGCATGAAGGAGTAAATGAAGCAAACACTGCAGAAGAAGAAGAGTCTAAAGAGTCTGAGGATGAGAAGAGGCAGTGTAGACGTGCTGTTGTGATGGACAGATATTCTGGACGTAGATTGGAAGGACTGAGGGGGCGAGAGTGGCAGAGAGAGGAGACAAGAGGAGTCCCAGGAGCTGCACATTTTCACAAATTGATGATTGCTATTGTAGGAAGCCTAAGTGGAGGAGCAAATTGATGAGCAGTGAAGATGGGAATTTTGAAAAGCTCATCCGTCTCTTATTTTCTCGTTAAAAAGAAGGAGATAAATGTTATCAACTGCAGAGTGGGACTTCCCATTTAAAATTAAATAAGAGCAATTTGTAAGTAGAGGGACTTCAGACAGATTAGACCGGGGGAGCAGAGATTTGCTGCTGGAGTTATGGTGTTGTGGCCAGTTAGAGGAGCTATTCCTGTATGCATGAATGCTTTTAAGAGTCTGTTTATGTATTTCTGTCTACATATGGTTTCTACATTTTCAAGCTCTTCATAGTCACAGGAGCCCAGCAGGCCCTCAAATGACTAACATCACTCAGTACGTGCTGGCTGTATCATGAAAAACATTTCAAAGCTTGCACAAAGTGAGTGTTAGACAGCCAGAACTGAGTGTCTTGTCAAATAACTGAACCTCTGTAAAAGTCAATTTTATATCTTTTTCGAAACATGAAGAGAAAATATATTGATTCCCGTGGGAGGAAAGTGGGATACTGAAACTGCAAATAGTTCAGAGCGCAGAGCAGAAAAAACAGAAGAGATATGCATCACAGCAGAGAAATATATGTTGTGTATCCTTTCTACTTCAACAGATACAAACAAGTGAAATGCTAACATCCAACAGGCACAGCATCTGCACTCGGCTTTTTACCGTCTTTGTATCTCACCGGTGAACTTTGAGATGTTGGATAGGTGAAAAGTTGAACCTCCTGGTTGGGATAGAGGAATAGACTCTGAACAAATATGAGCACATCTGATATTTATATGCTTTTGTTAGAGTAATAATAATAATTTAGAGAAATACTTATCTGTTTTATTATTAGTTGAAGAGACGAGACATGCATGTGAGAACAAAAGCTTGAAGCATTTCATCCCAAGACCACTGGCTCTCAACTGGTTAAGCTTCAGAACCCACTACAGATTCCTTAATGACGATCATGCAGCCCTGCTAATCATACATAAAGTCTCTAAAAGTAGTGTGGGAGGTAGAGCCTTCAGTTATCAGGCACCTCTCCTTTGGAATCATCTACCAGTTGTAAGAGTAGGCTTCAAACTTTCCTTTTTGATAAAGCTTATAGTTAGAGCTGGATCAGGCTTGGACCAGCTCTTAGTTATGCTGCTATCGGCTTAGACTGCCAGGGGAACTGACACACTGGGATCCTATCTTTTTTGAATTTGTGTGTATGTGGTTTCCGGTACTTCTGGAGCCAGCCTCAAGTGGACACTGCAGTTTTAGCACTTCTGCATTGGCTTCAATTATCACAGCCAGAGGTTGCTGCTTGATTTTGATACATATTGAAGCTGTAGCGTTAGCTAGATTAGCATTAAAAACTAGCAGGCTTTTAGGCAGGCATTTACCT
The DNA here is from genome assembly GCF_009762535.1 of Notolabrus celidotus. NCBI lineage: Eukaryota > Metazoa > Chordata > Actinopteri > Labriformes > Labridae > Notolabrus > Notolabrus celidotus. The sequence goes on along the minus strand of NC_048287.1, from coordinate 5,683,864 downwards.
GCTTCAAACTACACTGGCTCACTAAAGCTAACTGCCTTTAAACCAGCAATGTCTGAAAAAACAATTGGGTTTTCTGCTGTCATGTAACCTTTACTCAGGACAGTGACAGGAGCTTGATAATAACAATAATAATAATAATAATAATAATAATAACTGTATTTATATAGCACCTTTTAAAACAAATGTTTACAAAGTGCTTTGACAAACAAAGCGTAGTTCAAATAGCAGAGGAAACTATTTGACAGACAGGGAGTGTCGTGGCGTGTCTGTCTGTTGAGGATGATCAGAGATGTGAGCTGTATGCGGTATTTTCAATAATCCCGCAAAGGCTGCAAGTTGATTCTGTCTTTGTGTTATTTAATTAACATCAGGAAATTTCTCAACATATTGTATAACTGGGACCCGCATTTCTCTGCCAACTCCACACCTAGGTCAGGTTGACCTGAGTATCATTTCATGAGAAAGTGAACTACTGAACCTTTTTAAGAACAAATAGAGGAAACATCTGGTTTTTGAGAGACCGCCTTCTCACGCACCTTTCTGGGCCTTTAGAGTAGTGAATTCGCCACGACAGGAGGAGAAAATTTGATCAATGCAAAACAGAATGCAACGCAAGAGGTTAAAGGGAATACACGTCAATTAAAGAGTATGGAGTGGTGTGACAATGGACCAGTAAATCAATGCTGAGAAGTTTTTCAGGGTAAATAGATAAGGATGGATAAGTAAATAAAAGCATTCAAAGGGCAATCAAAGAGGTGTTCAGAGTAAAAGGACGACATCACATCGGGAAAATTAGAAAAAGTGCAAAGGATGAATTAGGAACATTAAAATGATAGAATAAATATATTAATTAGTTAATACAATAAATAATCAAATAAAATAATCAAATAGAATTTAAGACAATGAATTAGTTGGATAAAAACTAAAATTAACAATAAAATAGAAGTAAAAGCTGTTAGAAGAATGAAGTCACATAAGAGCAAGTCTGTAAAAATGGGTTTTAAGTAGAGATTTAAAAGATGTCACTGACTCTGCGAGCCTTATCTCCTCAGGGAGGTCGGTTCAAAGTCGAGGGAGCTCTGATGGAGAAACCTCGATCCCCTTTGGATTTGAGCCTCGACTTTGGAACGACCAAAAATGCTCCACCCGAGGATCTAAGGCTGCGAGATGGCTCATAATTTGTTAGCATTTCTGCAATGTATCCCGGGGCGAGACCCATACGAGCTTTAAAAGTGGTCAGCAAAATCTTAAAATCTATTCCAAAACGCAGAGGAAGCCAGAGGAGAGAAGCAAGGACAGGAGTGATGTGACCAGTTAGAAGCCTAGCTGCTGCGTTCTGGACCAGTTGGAGGCGAGAGAGAGATTTATTGGTAATACCGTGATGGTGGAGCGCTCAAACTCCAGCTGACTTCTCATACTCTGCTTAACAAGTTGTTTGTTGAGAGGCCAGCGTTTATTTACTTCTTATTAAAGCAGTCTGTAGATAAGAGATGTTGCAGTGCATGAGCTCTAGTCATGTAGCTCTAGCGAAAGTTCAGACAGGAAGACTATGAAGCAATCACAGCAGTTTAACTCTCCTCTCCCTCATTCAATAGCTCACCTGCTTCCAGCTCCACGCTCCGGAGCTGTCATTGGCTAATCAGCAGCGGCTGTCATCCAATAGCTCAGTGGCACGCCCTTATCATTAGCCTATCAACTCTCTGCTGTCTTTTTAAATGTGTCTCTCTCTACAGCTAGTTCCTTCTTGCATTGATGGTGCGCACCCCTCCACCTCCCCGTCTCCACCTGGTCTCTGCAAGTCTTCATTCCTTGGATCTTCAACCACCACCACCAGTGTCTGGACTCTAGAGGATTTCTTCTGCTGCCAAATTCACACATCCTACACTCACAAAATTACCCCCATAGAGTCCTTACGCCAAATATTTCTGTCAAGTTCCATCATTCATTCAGTTGTAATAAATAACCTTAATATTCAAATTGTGTCTCTCCTGATTGAAGTAATGTTCAGTCTATCCAGATATGGCTAATGCTGGTTAGCAACATATTGGCTAACCAGCTAGCATGATTATGCTTAGTGACTGTGAAGGCTCAGTCTCTGACTTCTATCAGGGAAGGTGAAATCCAGGTCTGCTTCTTTTCTCCCACTAATCTCCTCTCCTTTTACCTTTTTCTCTTCACAATACCTTTAACAGCTTTTGTTACAGGTTCACAGGCACCTCAGCTTTTACTGTCCAAAACTTACTCATAATTCTCTCTTCGTCCATGTCTTTACACTCCCAGACTTTCTAGCGTGTCACATCCAAAGCAGGACAGGTGCATCCGTCAAAGCCCGATCGAAGGGAGCACTGACGTCAATCATTTTATGGAGCTGAGAGGTGTGAAATGATGTGCTGTTTCAAGTGGAAAAGATATGATTCACTGCCTGACACCCTGACGTGACGCGTGATGAGTGTAGATCACAAAATGGGGCTGCAGCTGAGAATCCAATCCACTCTCATTTCGTGAAACTCAAGTGTTGGGAATGGTTGTAAATGGAAAACCTTCTTGACCCACCAACCATGGCTGAACTTATTCACTACCGCCTGACTACCTGCAGCTGCACTGAAGTCTCCGTCTTCCCAAACTGTGCGACTGAAGATAAGTGAGGCTCCTCTTACGATGGTATGTGATCATACAAAGAGCTGCACAAGAAAGACTGTGTGCCATTTTCATATGATTGACTGGTCGGATTTTCAGCTCAGTGTTGAAAATTAAGATGTTTAAAAGTTAAAATTGACAGTTTTTGAGGAGGAGCTGAACATTTTCCCATCAAAATAACGATGTGCTGCAGAAAACATTTGGCCGCTGACACACTTTCAATGTTTGCATGATTTCAGAGACAGGATGAGATTACCAGAAAAATATGGTTATTTACATTCATGAAAACAGTGATCAACAATTTAAATTATGTGGTAACATTCATCTTTACAGCATGACAGCAAATATGTAACTGTGTGATTTTGGTTTAAAGGCACTCGTCATCAACTTGTCGACTCCTCACGTATTTGTATAGACTCAGAGTTTTATAAGAAATACAGTATCTCTTGCTCAAGGTTGTTTTTGTGCAGAAAAGAAGCATCACAGTAATGTCTCAATGTTATAAGGGCAGCCCAGTCTCACAGCAGCTTGTGAAATATTAATCCATCCATGCATTTTCTTCCTGTTGTTCAGAGTGTGGTCGCAGTGGCAGCAGGCTGTGAAAGTCCACCCAGACATCCCTCCACAGCAACTTTTCCAGCTCCTTCAGGGGGATTCTGAGGCGTTCCTAGGCCAGATGGGACAAGCTTTGAATCTAATGGGGTTGAGGAATTCCAAAGGGAGGCATGAAGGAGATGATAAGATGTGCAAACCTTCTCATTTAACTCTGTCGATGTGAAGGAGTAATGGCTCTACTCCAAGCTCCCTCTGCACGCCTGAGAGCCTCTTTAAGGCTGTACTCAGCATCCCTTTGGAGGAAGATCATTTTGGCTGCTTGTGTCTGCAAGCTCATTCTTTTGGTTACTACCTAAAGCTCAGGACCATAGGTGGGGTTTTTACATAAGCAAACTGGAGCAAACTCAAGATCGCTTATTTTAGGTCTTGGTCTTGTCTCGGAATCGAAAGCATTTTTCCTCTGTCTTGTCTCGGTCTCAGACTGGGCAGACTCCATATTTTATATCAAGATCGGTCGAGACCACCACTGATGTACTCTGTGTCCCTGTCAATACTCCGATAAGAGAGAACCCCCCCTCTTTCTCAATTCATTCATGTTTTCCTCAACTGTTGTGGCCATGACTTTCGCGGTGCAACAGTGAATGACGCGCCCCCTGTACTCATGCATTAATGAATGGAGACAGACGACAGGAGGAGGGACTGTGTGCCCGGGACCAGAGATGTCTGCTAAGACGTTTAATTAAGCAATAGATAGACATTCAATAACTGGTTGCAAAAAGTAAAACATGCAAATGAATGTATAAGATTGAGTCTATTGTGCACCACAGAATATCTACTCTGAGTAACAGAGTTCAGAGGAATGCTTGGGTTGCTTAGCAAGTCCAGTTGTGGAACTACAGCTGTAAGTTGTTTATCATTACTTTTTACTAAGCAGTCATAATAAATATTATTGCTCTCTCTGTGAGAATGTAATTTGTTCTGATTATTTTGTGACCACTAATGTTTAGTATAGAAGTTTGGTTGGCTGTCTGGCAAAACTGGATTTACTTCCAGTGTGCATGAAGCAGAGAAAAAGTCTAGCCTTCATTCATTTGTGTAATTAAAGAAAGGTGAAGACATCAAAACACTGTCTTCTGTACGATCTATGACAACTGAGTGTAAGTACTTAATGGTTGAAAATGTTGAAGTCGGTGCTGCCTTCATTTCTGTTGTTTTTAGATGCCCCCCCTCATTTAACTGTTGTGCCCCCCTGTGCCCCCCACCTTAAAATAATCTGGATCCGCCCCTGGAGCATAGCTCCTCCTGGTCAAACATTACTCCAATACAAGTGAAAGTTGTTCAGTCAGATTCTGACTTGAGTTAAAGTCCTGGGGTAGTTGCTTTTAAAAATACTGAAGGATTCAAAGTACTTTTTAAAATATCTCTAAACGTATTTACACAAAGCATGAGTGCAGTCAAGAATGCATGGGTGAACATTCTGCTCCGTTCTGTTTATCTAGAAAACATGATTTCATATCTACAAAGTCTACCATGAAATACAAACTAAGTTACTACAAGCACAGACAAGTTTACAATGTTCATCTGGAATCAAAGCAGTGTGTTAGCTCCAGACCTCCACATGCTTTCTCAGGTTAGATGCTGATGTTTTGTAGGCTGTGATGAAGTTTGTGTGGTGAACAGATCAGAGATTTACAACAATACAAACAATCATTCTTTATTTCAAAACCTCAAACGTGGGTTTAAAATATGGCCGTGGTGCTCAGGTAGAGAATCATCATCCTTCTCAGTCATAGCCATCATCACCTCGACTAAATGAACGCACTGATCTGAATAATGTTTGATCTGATCTACGTCCAACAGAGGTACGGCTACACCACAGACACAAACCAAACACAAGTACACAATTCATTAGCTGACTTCACGGCTAAAGTAGTGAGTAACTGAAGCACTGACAGAAATGTAGTGGAGTCAAAAGTATGATATTTGTCTTTCAAATGGAGTAAAAGTAAAAAGTTCCCCAAAAAATAATACTCAATTAAATTACAGATACTCAGGTAAATGTACTTTGTTACTGTCCACCACTGCTTATTGTCAATAACTATACCAGGAACTGCCAGGAGACTATGGATATGCGTGTTTAGTCAGTTAAACCCTTGCGAGTCAGCCCCAGAATTATTATTATGAAAGGTGACATATCACGCTCTTTTCATCAAAATATATTGGTCTAAGAGGTCCCCAAAACATGTCTTTAAAGTTTATGCTCAAAAAAACACTTTGAAATCAGATTTTGGTCTGCCTGAAGAACCCTCTTTTTCAGTCCTCCGCAGAACACTCTGTTTTCTCTCTGACCACGCCCCCTCAGGAAGTGGATGTGGCCTCGGCTCTCCAGCACGTTGATCTAATGTTTACATGTTGGCTGAATATACACGGCTGCTCACAGATAGCGTTACTTCAACCCTCTGAATCTGATCCAGAATCTGATCCTGACGGAGAGGCGCCTGTAGCAGGACCTTTCTGAAGGATTGTTCACAGATTTTGTGTTTCTTGTTGTAACAAGTAGCTATGTGGCTATGCTAACTAGCGCTAGCACTTATCCATGACAAATAAAAATCATCCACTAGATCTTCAAATCTGCAGACGTGGGGAGTAAAACCGACCTTTGTGTTTATTAAGACAGCCTACAACTAGCACGCCTCCCTCCTAAGCTCCTTGTTAGCACACATTTGTGCAGGGAATGAAAAACGGAGGAGGAGTTGAGTTGTATTTTATACAGTCTATGGGCTGAACAAGCTCCGAGCTCTGACTCCGTGACAGACCGGATATTGTTGTTACGTAACAAAAACATGGAAGTCTGAAACGGCTCGTTTCACACACATTTACAGAAAGGTGGAGAAATCAAAACAGGGGCAGAATGGATTTTTTTCATTTTCAGGGGGTTTGTAGACATGCCAGGGACACATATTTCAGGTAAAGAACCATTAAAAAGTCGATTTTGCATGATATGTCACCTTTAAGACTTGTTCATATTTTCCTCGTTGTAGGCCTGAAATGCTGGTCGTATGTTGTGTCTGGCATATGGACCACTGTGTCAACCTGAGCAACCAGCACAGGCATGTGGTAGTTAACCTTCAAGGTGCTAGCTCTGCCAGTGTTAGCCACACTCACCAAACCAGTTGTGACATTGTGTAGCCACAGAATCTGGGATCCCGTGTTTAGCCGTGTTAAATAAATTGATCTCAACTTTGACTGGGCTCTGAGTGTTTTCTAACTTTCAGACTCGTCAGTTAGTCGGAATTTAAATTTTGGTTCCATTAACGAGGCAATTAGAAACTTAAAAACATCCCAATATGAAACAAGGTTGAAAGACTGTAACGTTCATGGGTATTAATCTGAAGTGGTGTCAGGGTTTTCCAATTATTTCTTGTTGTTAAGAAATGAGTGAAGATTTTGGAGGCCCCAATTTGTCAAAGGAAAAAACAAAAGGCCAGAGAGAGCAATATTCATCAAAGCTGTGACTCATAATAGCATGGAAATGAGAATACACTAGTATATACAGAAAACACCTGCCACACACATATTCTCAAACAAAAGCACAAGGGATTTATATTTTTAGTAATGCTATTGGATCAACCTGGCTGGCCATCATAATGAGGCAAGGGAGATGGAGGCCGGTTCCTTTCACAGGTCAGCGGACTGACAAAGCCCAGCATACCAGCCTAGAAGCATTGAGCTGTCTGCTGGCAGAGGTCTGTCTGGTCTGCATGAGTCTGTACAAGACTGATCTGTATTCACCTCCACTGCGCCTCGGCCCTCTTCTGTTTAATATGGGCCTGCAGTAGCCCACTGCCATCACCTGGCACCGCAGAGTTCATTCTCAGTGTGTGTTTTTATCAGCACCCCTAGGGGCATATGTAATTGCTCGGTGCTGATGAGAACAGCCCTGGCTCAAAGTACCATCTCATATCGCAATTACACCCGTGGAAGTGTGGGGAGAAAACAGAGAAAATAAAGAAACTAGCCGCTGTGGCGTGGCAGGTGAAAGACTCTGGCCTTGCCTCCTGCTGCTGAGCCGAGCCGGCCTGATAGAGGAGGAAAAGTCAGCCATCTCCTTGGGGATGTAGAGTTTCTAAGCTGTTAATCCCCCTTCTGTGGATGATTGAGGGGAACATGTGACATTTGAAGCCTTTTATGTTAAAGTTTCCAAGGCTTTCAGCTGCAGCAATACCGTCTTACCATGACAATAAAGGTGGTAAACTTTCAGAGGAGCTCCCTGTGTCATGTTCAGAGGTGGAAACTATACCCCTGTTCTTCTCTCAACTTGAAGAGTACAGAAAAACAGAGACTAGTGTACAAGAAGATTCCCTAGAAAGTACAAGTGCTAATCCAGCGTCTCCTCTGAGGAAAGATTGAAAAAGTCCAGGCTCTTATGTGTCCCTCTGAAGGACATCTCTACTGGCCATTGTCGTGAAGAGTGAACTAAACCTCATTTAATGTTTGGGATGAAATTATTTGACTTCAATTTAATGGAAAAAGAAAAATAGATCATAAACATTAACTGTGCTCAAATGTACACACCAGTCAAGAGGGGGACATCTTCCTGCTCTGAATCTACTCTGACTTTGCGTGGTTCACTTTCACACTCGTTTCTTGACGTTCTTCCTGTCCGTCACAATCAAGCTCATCAGAATTTCCCTCTCCTCTCCGTTCCATTCGTCTATCATGATATGCATTGATAGATACTCCAGGGAATGGTCTCTTCCATGAGTTGTCGTTACTGTCATTCTTCATGCCTGAGTGTTGATGTTGGTGTTGACTGCAGAGTACAGCTGTTGGCAGTGTCATAGTTGAGTCACCAAACTGTGAGTCTGAGTCAAGTCTTGATTTGCCAGTGTTCAAGTCCAGTCTGAGAGAAGTCCCAATTACCTGAAGATTTACAAGGAAGGCAGCTGTTTCACTCATGACTGACTGTGGGTCTTTTTGAATTGAATACACATTTAATGTGTTAACATTTGAGTCTGAATGATCCTGTGGACATCCTGTTTTAATCTATGAGTGAAGCTACAGCGCTGTGTGGTGTGTGGCGGCCAAATTCCATCAGATCCGTGTTCGCTCTGTCTCTGATCCGTCATGGCTCCAGATCTGATAGGTTTCTATTCTAGTCAATGTGTTAACTTCCACTGGATCCACTCCGTTGCGTTCCGGCTGCGTCTCTAATCCAGCAGGTCGGAGTCCTCCGGATCAGATATGGAGCAGGACAGGAAGTCAGGCACCAAAACAAAATTAAAAAAACATCTGTTTAATTTTCAGAATAAAACCCTCTGTGTTATCACCAGATCGTATTTCACTTAACTACAACAACAAACCGTCATGATGAGCGGAGCCAGGCCTGGAGTCAACAGGTCAGAGGTTTTCAGAGGACCAGAAAGACAACATGGATGAGGAGAGGAGGAGAAGAATCCTTGATTCAGTAATTACTGCCGGAAAACCTCGGTCACATGACTCCAGCTGTCCAGTGGTCCTGCTCTGTGCTACTATCTGAAAAAGTCAACCAGTGTGTGTTGACAGACGAGAGAGCATAAAGCTGGACTGCAGCAGAACAGAGATGGACCGGACACGGTTCTGGTGGAAGTCCCAGGTAAGTGTGCACTGTGCCTCTCTTAACGGGGAGAAACACTCAGGGAGAAGTCTTTGTGTCCATAAAGACAAAGATAATTGAATTATATAAGGCATAATAAATGATAAATGGAGGAACCTTACTATTCTTTCCCACCACTTCATGCTCTTGAGCACTCGTGATCCTCAGCACAGTGAGTTTTATGTGACTGACAGCTGGGACACTATTAAAACTGTGCAGGTTGAATCATCGGAACAAAAGCTATCACAACGTGTCGAGGAGTTTTGTTTAATTAAAAAGTTGCGCGCGCTGTTAAAAAGTGAGAGGTCATGGATTCAAACCTTTTGTGCCAAGCACCAAAGAGAAAACAAAAGAGTATAAACTTATCTCTGAAACCTTTCCAGAGAAGCAGAACATAAAGTAAACTAAACTAAAGTAAAAAAAACTGTTTGCAGATAGCCCTTTACTCATTCAGTAGATGAGGAGCGGCTTTGGCATTCAGTCAGAGTCATGTTTGTCTCCACTTAAACTTCTACTGTACTCGATAACGTGAATCCCCTCTGCCTCAACATCTCAAGTAGTTAACAACACACTGACTCTCGGATGCTGAGACTGGAGAGTGTGCTGTTTTCCAACCATGACATCTTTCTGGGGTGCTTTAAAGCTGGATTAAGGTTCAAGAGGGTAGTTTGGGCTGGAACAAAATGGAAACTTCAGAAGTGGATATCCAAATATTACAGGACGATTGGGCCTTGGAGGATATCTAATGTTTGCTTGTTTTTACTCTGATCTTAAAAAAACTCATTGCCCACTGGAGAAGAGAAAGTTTGAGATGAGACCAAAATAATGTGTTAAAGCTGGGGTTGGTAGTCAGATTTATATTCACTTTTTGTTATACTGGTTAAAATGATCTTTATGTCCCGATGGTAATCAATACATAATGTGTTCTTAAAAAAGAAGTAAAAAAAGCTGCTATCTCTGCTGGAGTAAACCTGGGAAAACACCAACCAATCCCTGCCATCAGGAGCCAAATGATGAAACCAATCAAATCCTGTCCTGCCGTTCTGCCCGCCTCCTGCAAAGCATACACTTCATGTTTGTTTGTGTTTTTAACTTTCACTATGAGAATGTTTTGGTGTTTTCTTACCGCTGAGTGAGACATGAGTTGACGGAGTGCAAAACACAAACCATGTGCTGAGGACTGGTTTTGCACTTGTGAGCCGGGGGGGGGGGGGGGGGGGGCGTCATTTTGGAGGAGCTCCGAGGGGACGGGGACGGAGGGGTTAGACGGAGTCCTGAGGAAATGCTACATTCAAATTCATGCTAGTTTTCCGTGACTACCAACCCTAGCTTTGAGACACTTTGAATATTCCTCATGTGTCCATTCGATGATGAAGTTAGATAATAATATTAATAATAATGAATATGATTTATATATCACTTGTCTTTAACCAAGGATACAAAGTGCTTACAACAACAACATGATAAAAAACAATGTGGAAGGATGGAACGTTAGAAACAAATCCTGAATTAACACAGAGGGAGGTCTACTTCAGAGCTGATTGAAAACATACCAGGATAACAAAAATAGAGCCAGTCAAACATACAGAGATTAAAGATATATATCTATCTAAAAGCCAGACTAGAAAAGTGGGTCCTTAAGAGTTTTTTAAAACAGTGGACAGATTTAGCAAATTTAATGACAGGAGGGAGTGAGTAACACGATCTGGGTGCAAGAGCAGCAAAAGAAAAGTCACTTTTACTAAAAGATTGGAGGGTGGTATGCCCAGGAGGTTCTCATTGGACATCCTGACATCGGACTTCCACAAGATCCTTGTCCAGTCCGTCTCCGATCCACTGTGGTCTGGCTCCGTGCTCTCTCATCCGTCAACATCCACCAGTTGTGTAGCAGGACCGTCGGACAGCTGGAGTCATGTGACTGAGGTTTTCCCACTGTAATTACTGAATCAAGGATTCTCCTCCTCCTCTCCTCATCCATGTTGTCTTTCTGGTCCTCTGAAAACCTCTGACCTGTTGACTCCAGGCCTGGCTCCGCTCATCATGACGGTTTGCTGTTGTAGTTAAGTGAAATACGATCTGGTGATAACACAGAGTGTTTTATTCTGAAAATTAACCGGATGTTTTCATTTTGTTTTTGTGCCTGACTTCCTGTCCCGCTCCATCTGCTCTGTTGAGATCGATGCGTCGTGCTCTGGCATCTGGGAAAAAATAGAAGTTGTGTGTATCTGATCCATTGTGTTCCCACCTGCTGGATCAGAGATGCACCCAGAACACAACCGAGTGGATCCAGTGGAAGTTAACACATTGACTAGAATAGAAACCTGTCAGATCTGGTGCTGTGACGCATGTAGTGCTTTAAGAGTCCTTCAAAGAATCTCAAATTTAACTGGTAGCCAGTGAAATGACATTTAAACTGGAGTGAAGTGAGATCTGTGATTCATCCTCTTTAAAGCCTGCCTTCTGCATAAAAAATAGTTGAAGTGTTGTTAGATGGAGGTGGAAAGTTAATCGTTGAAGTCAAGCTCAGAAGAAATTAATGCATGAACGATAGGTTGAAATCTGCAGCAGATAAAAGTGATCTTTTTGTTGCATTGCATCACAGTCAGAATAGCTGGGTGGGACAATTTTTCACCTCGAACATCACATTTTAGAAGAGCATCTAACAAAATGCCAGATTTCTTGAGATAGTTTTGATATACTTGGATGGAGGACCCATCCTCCATTAATAAGAAGTTCTGTTTTATCTGAATTAAGCTTGAGAAAATTGTGAGACATCAATTTGTAATAGCAGCCAAGCATTTTTCTGTTAATAATTTTCTGTGCTAAACAAATGTAATAATTATAGAAAGTGAAAAAAGGAAAAATATAAATTCTAAAAGTTGATGTTTCTTTACATATTTTGAAGCATTGTCTGTGGGTTTGCAAAGGAGGTCCCCTGCCAGCAGCTAATGCTGTTTGGGGGTCCTTGGCATTGTTAAGTTCGGGAACCCCTGACATAGAGATTTAACTCTAAGTGTCATCAGCATAGAAATGATAAGATAGTAGAGGTACTGATAGGAGCAGCAGTTTAAATTTAAAACACACTGTAATGGGAATGAAGGTTGAAAGAGTTGTTGATATTTATTTGTTCTTCTGATGCTGCCTGTGATGTTTTGATCCCTTTGAAATATGACTACACTGTAAGAAAAGGAGGCTTGTATCGTGACTCAGCATTTACAGTTCTGAAGCCTTGTTGTTGAAGATGTGGTAAAGAAGAAGGTTCAGTGATCTCCCAAAGTGGCAAGTGAGGAAACAGCAGAATTTCAGAGCAGCTTTTTATCTCAGATTTCACAACAGATGTGACTAAAAGGAGAGAACATGAGAGAAAATATTAAAGCCTTTGTTCAGGAGAAAGAGATTCTAAAATCCAGCTCCAGATAATGTGAGGCTTTAAGGGTCTGAGTTTTATGAAACAGACTCTTCATCCTGACAGGCCTCAGTAGAGCTTTTATTCTGACAACAAACATGAGACCATGAGGGTACATCTTATGACCACTTCTCCAGCAAGGAAATGAAGTTGAAAAGAAAATATCTGGAACTGCACTCTTTGGAAGAAACCACATGACTTGAGCTCAGACTTGTGCAGCCTCATAACCTTAAATTTACCTCCCAAAGCCAACATTTATTCTGCGTTTGGCAGGAGGAAGCTGCTTAATTCATTCCCTGCTTGGAAATACATGAAATTATCATTAAAGGCGTTAAATCTCTGATGACTCATCAAAAATAAATGATTCAGAAATAAAAGTTAAGCTTGTTCATATTTAATTTCTACTGGTGGAAGAACTCTCCTATTTTTAGCTCATAGTTTTAATAAATCTAAGAGCAATATTGACTTATGAAGAGATGACTCTTTTCTGTTTGATTTCACTGAGTGGGGACCTTAAGGGCTTCTCTGGGTATAAAATTATAATAAGTTTTAAGCAGAAGTCAGGATTTATATGTAGAAACAATTTATGGTAAACACAGAAGAACTGGTTTAACTTTTTTCTTTTTAAATAAATGAAAAAGAGAAGATAAATGGAAAGTCACCGTTTTTTTGTCAGACGTTTCTGTACAAAGCTTCCTGAGCCTCACAACGTCTTCAAGAGACAAACTGAAATCTTTATCACTTCATATAAAAATTGCAGTATGCTTTAAAAAGTTGCTGGATGGTGAATGTTTCACTTCTCTGAATCTACTGCAATGTCATCAGCAGTACTGGTTAGTGCAGTCACATCCATGTGACAACTATAGACTGTAGAAAAGAAGGAGTCTGAGTGATGTCAACCACTGGTTTCTAAAGAGGTGTTACAAAGCCTGACAAAGGTACTTGTGTTCTAACAAAGGGTCTAAGTGCTCAGTTACAGCACCCATGACACCCTTATCCCAATACTTCAGCTCTATTGGTAAGTTACGTGACCTGCCACATGGTCTGTAATGTCCCCAACAATCTAAACATGAGGATAGGAAGCGAGAGCCAGTACCTGGGTTATCACGTTGGTGGCTTCCTTCTTTGTTGTTTCTTCAAGGACACCACAGGGAGGCTCAACAGGTAGCTCCAGCCTCCAAGAACGACCGTGCTCGATGCAAGCTCTCTCCTCTATCACAGCCACATTCAAAAAGGGAAAGAAAAGGGGACAAATAGAGAGAGGAGTCTGAAGAGAGATGCTAGAAAGAGAAAATGGAAGGCAGAGTCAGGATTAGAAGCCTATTTAAGCTATAGAGCTCACCCCTGCTGGGTAAGGCTGTATGCTCCCTACCTCCCTTTCCAAAAAGAGTGTCAAATTTTGATTTGTCAGACCACAAAAAAAGTTTTCTTCTTCTTCTCAGTTTATCTTCAATGAGCTTGGGTCCAGAGATGTCACCCACATTTCTCGATCATGTTTATATGGTTTCATCTTTGCATTTGTGGATGCAGTGACAATCTGTGTTCACAGAGTCACTTTTAGAAGCGATTTTGAGCCCATGCAGTGACATCCACTACAGAGTCATGTCTGTTTTTAATGCAGTGACATCCACTACAAAGTCATGTCTGTTTTTAATGCAGTGACATCCACTACAGAGTCATGTCTGTTTTTAATGCAGTGACATCCACTACAGAGTCATGTCTGTTTTTAATGCAGTGACTTCCACTACAGAGTCATGTCTGTTTGTAATGCAGTGACATCCACTACAGAGTCATGTCTGTTTGTAATGCAGTGACTTCCACTACAGAGTCATGTCTGTTTTTAATGCAGTGACTTCCACTACAGAGTCATGTCTGTGTTTAATGCAGTGACATCCACTACAGAGTCATGTCTGTTTGTAATGCAGTGACTTCCACTACATAGTCATGTCTGTTTTTAATGCAGTGACTTCCACTACAGAGTCATGTCTGTGTTTAATGCAGTGATTTCCACTACAGAGTCATGTCTGTTTTTAATGCAGTGACTTCCACTACAGAGTCATGTCTGTGTTTAATGCAGTGACTTCAACTACAGAGTCATGTCTGTTTTTAATGCAGTGACTTCCACTACAGAGTCATGTCTGTGTTTAATACAGTGACTTCAACTACAGAGTCATGTCTGTTTTTAATGCAGTGACTTCCACTACAGAGTCATGTCTGTTTTTAATGCAGTGATTTCCACTACAGAGTCATGTCTGTTTCTAATGCAGTGATTTCCACTACAGAGTCATGTCTGTTTTTAATGCAGTGACTTCAACTGCAGAGTCATGTCTGTTTTTAATGCAGTGACTTCAACTACAGAGTCATGTCTGTTTTTAATGCAGTGACTTCCACTACAGAGTCATGTCTGTTTTTAATGCAGTGACTTCAACTACAGAGTCATGTCTGTTTTTAATGCAGTGACTTCCACTGCAGAGTCATGTCTGTTTTTAATGCAGTGACATCCACTACAGAGTCATGTCTGTTTTAATGCAGTGCTGCCTGGGGGTCTAAAGATCAGGTCCATACAGTCCTAGTTTTGGTCCTTGTCCCTTTTGTACAGATGTTTCTCCAGACATTCTGAACCTTTTAGTGATATTATGTACTGTAGATGATGAAATCCACTAACTCTTTGTCATGTTACTCTGAGGAACATTATTCCCACATTGTTGATATGGCTCACTCAGTCTCTCACAGAGTGATGAACCTCTTCCCATCTTCCCTCTGAGAGACTCAGCCTCTCTGGTGTGTCCTTTTTATACCCAGTCATGTGGCTAACCTGTTGATCATTAACCTCATCAGTTGGGAGATGTTCCTGCAGGTGTTTTTGAGCATTACACAAGACCCATATGTTGTCTTTGCACTATTCTCATCTAAAAGCTTTAAAGGATTTGCAAACCCACACATTCTGTTGTCATCAGCACATTCTGCAGCATCCCAAATGTATGACATTGGGGTTGTATTAGTACTATGCAGCTTCCCACCCATGTCCTGTGTGTGTCTGAGTCAAACACACAGAAGAGGAATTTGGAGTCTTGCTTTCTCCCACACTGTGACAGCTCCTCGCTCCTCTGCTTATGAAAATAAATGCTGACGAGTGTTGAACCGGTTGGAGTGCTCGGGTGTCAGATGGGAAAGAGAGTCGGCTCTCGGGGGCTGACAGGCCGACGTGCCTGCTTTGCATTGAGATGCGTGACGCGGTCCTTCGTCTCAGCACCCTGTCCTGGCCTCCGTAGCCCCCTGGTAGCTGCAGGGGGGAGGTGGGTGGCGGGTGGAGAAGAGCGGAGGCCGGGGCAGCTGAGGCTCATAGTCAAGGCAACACATCCCACATCAGTATTCCACAGTGACGAGTGCTGATGCTGCTTTGATGCTGCAAAACTTCATCCTGTCTTGGTTTTGCTCCGTCATTGTACTTTTCTTCTGACATCTGCGACTTTTGCTTCCAGGCTGCCTCTGCTTGTATGACTTTATTTTCTGTCTGAATGCTGCTAAAGATTTGAAGTGGCGCGCTGCCAGCTGCCTCTGTCCATCTGCCCTTAGAATTTAATAACTTGACCTGTGCTTATATAAGCTTTTGTTTGATTTTCTCCAGACAAAACCTATTATACAACTAATTCACAAGCTGTCAACACTGCATTTCATGCCTGTTTCCAGCCTGAGTAATGACCAGTAATGGGAGACAAAACTCAAAACGAAAGCCATGCTCTAAACTAAGTCTAATATTTCACATGAACATGCTGTGTTTCACAGGGAAAGAGGCTAAATTAAATTATTATTATTATTATTATTATTATTATTATTATTATTATTATTATTATCATTATTATTATTATTATTATTATTATTATTATTCTTATTATTAGTAGTAGTAGTGGTAGTGGTAGTAGCATTATTATTATTATTATTATTATTATTATTATTATTATTATTATTATTATTATTATTATTATTTAACACTATTATGTATTATTATTCATGTATTTATATATGCACTTATTTATTAGTATTATTCTAATTATTCTAATTATTCTAATTATTGTTATTATTTAATACTAGTATGCATTATTATTTATGTATTTATATATGTATTTATTTATTAGTATTATTCTAATTATTATTATTATTATTTAATACTAGTATGTATTATTATTTATTTATTATTATTATTATCATAACCATTATCTTTATCATTGTTATTATTATTATTATTATTATTATTATTATTATTATTATTATTATTATTATTGTTATTATAAACCAAATTTCATTGTGATCAATTCAATAAATGTTGGATACATTTTACCATTAAGAGTTAAAAATGGACCTTAGCGTGGCGCTTCAGAGAATGTTTTGAGAGGGACATTTAATGAATCAACTTCCTGGTTTTACCCCCTGGTTTTCATTCTTAGGCATTAGGCGTGTCATCAATACACCGTATCCTTTTTAGGAATGCCACACCTATATGAAATAAACGTTCCTGATAATAATTTAAAGAGTTTTGGTCGTTTTGTTGCAAAAGCGTGCAGCCAAAAACCTAAACCCCCCTTCAAAAGTGTGTCATGTAAACTTTGCTGCACAAAACAGACGTTTTCATTGTTATATATGTAATGCTGCTTCCATAACAGCAGGTGTTTCAATGCACAGTGAGGAGTTTTAAACAGATTTTTAACATGGTGTCATAGTGTCACTGTTTCCTCTTCTTCATGACTGAGGGGTCATGTGAACTGTGGAAAACCTAAACTGTAGTTCCACGTTGCCGTTCGCCTACACAGAAGCGAACGCTCTGGGCCTGATGTGCATCTCCTTAAAAATGTGACTATGCATCAAAACGACGCAGACTGCAAGCCCTGTGATTGGTCTGCTGGGTATTTCTGTACATCAGTTCAACATCTCCTCTGATGTCTCCTTCTGCAGCATGATCAATTTCTGCTCAGCATTCATCAGCTCCAACTTCAACATACACTACCGTTCAAAAGTTTGGGGTCGCTTAGAAATGTCCTTATTTTTGAAAGAAAAGCACAGTTTTTTCCAATAAAGATAACATTAAATTAATCAGAAATACACTCTATACATTGTTAATGTGGTAAATGATTATTCTAGCTGCAAACGTCTGGTTTTTAATGGAATATCTACATAGGTGTATAGAGGCTCATTTCCAGCAACCATCACTCCAGTGTTCTAATGGTACATTGTGTTTGCTAATTGCGTTAGAAAGCTAATGGATGATTAGAAACACCTTGAAAACCCTTGTGCAGTTACGTTAGCACAGCTGAAAATGGTTTTGCTGGTTAGAGAAGCTGTAAAACTGGCCTTTCTTTGAGCTAGTTGAGTATCTGGAGCATCACATTTGTGGGTTCGATTTTACTCTCAAAATGGCCAGAAAAAGAGAACTTTCATATGTAACTCCACAGTCTATTCTTGTTCTTAGAAATGAAGGCTATTCCATGCGAGACATTTCCAAGAAACTGAACATTTCCTACAACGATGTGTACTACTCCCTTCAGAGAACAGCACAAACAGGCTCTAACCAGAGTAGAAAGAGAAGTGGGAGACCCCGGTGCACAACTGAACAAGAAGACAAGTACAGTAGAGTCTCTAGTTTGAGAAATAGACGCCTCACAGGTCCTGAACTGGCAGCTTCATTAAATGGTACCCGCAAAACGCCAGTGTCAACATCTACAGTGAAGAGGTGACTCTGGGATGCTGGCCTTCTAGGCAGAGTGGCAAAGAAAAGGCCATATCTGAGACTGGCCAATAAAAGGAAAAGATTAATATGTGCAGAAGAACACAGACATTGGACAGAGGAAGATTGGAAAAAAGTGTTATGGATGGACGAATCAAAGTTTCAGGTGTTTGGATCACACAGTGGAAGATTAGTGAGATACAGAACAAGTGAAAAGATGCTGGAAGAGTGTCTGACGCCATCTGTTAAGCATGGTAGAGGTAATGTGATGGTCTGGGGCTGCTTTGGTGCAGGTAAAGTGGGAGATTTGTAAAAAAATAAAAGGGATTTTGAATAATGAAGGCTATCACTCAATTTTGCAACGCCATGCCATACCCTGTGGACAGCGCTTGATTGGAGCTAATTTCCTCCTACAACAGGACAATGACCCAAAGCACACCTCCAAATTATGCAAGAACTATTTAGGGAAGAAGCAGGCAGCTGGTATTCTGTCTGTAATGGAGTGGACAGCGCAGTCACCAGATCTCAACCCCATTGAGCTGTTGTGGGAGCAGCTTGACCGTATGGTATGCAAGAAGTGTCCATCAAGCCAATCCAACTTGTGGGAGGTGCTTCAGGAAGCGTGGGGTGACATTTCTTCAGATTCCCTCAACAACTTAACGGCTAGAATGACAAAGGTCTGCAATGCTGTAATTACTGCAAAGGGAGCATTCTTTGATGAAAGCAACATTTGAAGGACAAAATTATTATTTCAACTAAAAATCATTATTTCTAACATTCTCAATGTCTTGACTATATTTTCTATTCATTTTGTAACTCATTTGATAAATAAAAGTGTGAGTTTTCATGGAAAACACAAAATTGTCTGGGTGACCCCAAACTTTTGAACGGTAGTGTATACCATATAATACCACCACAGTTTCCTGTGCACAAACAAGTAGAGGATGTAGAACGGGACCTTAGACTGGAGGCATGTCTTTCATAGAAAAAGCACTGGTGACGAGTGTTTGGGCTGAGTATTGTAGAACAACGCAGACACTCCAACGCAACTTTCTGTATGTAGTGCTCATGATGGCGTCGGCTACTATGGCGTAGCTACAGCTTAGAGTCAATGCAGAAGTATAAACCAGGCTTTATACAACCACACATTAAAAAAAAATAACTACCCCTTTAAAGAGACTTAGTGCAAATTAGGGCCACACTGGAAGCAAAAAGCATGCCATCCCTCTTCATGGACTTTGCATTGTGGTCGCATAATGTCTCCCAACTTCTTTTTGACGTTCATTTATTCAGGAAGTCGAGATTACAATCTCTTTTTTATGGAGGCCATTCTGATGTCACAAAGAATTTAGCGCTCTAAATCCAGATTCCACTGAATGTTTTCTTTCTCAGCAGAAACTTTAGTTTTTATATGTAATTTCTCTGATATGATTTATTTTCATTTAGACTATGCATTTCTCCAATCAGTACCAAGTGTCCCAACTGTGAACTGAACTTATTCGACTCTTATTTCATAGTAGAGCATGTTGCATCGTGCAGAGTTAGTGTCAGACGGATACATTTAATGCTGCCCTAACAAATGAAATCAGTGTAAATAAGTAAGCACAAGTATTGTTTTACTGTTGTAAAGCTGAATTTATTCAGTAAAGAATTTACTGCTCGTCCCCGGCCATATGTTGCCACGCAGTCTGTTCCTACTCGCTGCAACTAAAACAACGAAGTCTGCTGAGTTGGCCGAATGCCATTATACTCCATTAAAAGTGATGAGTAGCTGTGGGATACTGGTAAGACACACCGCAAATTCACATGCTGCTCTGCTTTAAAATACCAGGCACCAGTATCCTGTCTGCATCCATTTCACACACACACACCAACAAAGATGTCCCCTGACATGGCCGGTGTGTCCAAGTGAAGTGTTCTTTGAGGGCGTTTGGCTCGGACATTCATCATAAGAGCAGACTCGTATTTGATGTGGATCTGCATGCAGGGGAGCACGCACGGTTAGGAAGATGCAGCCAAACAAGCGGGTGTGTTTGATTTGTAGAACAGGGTGCACAAAAAAAGGCAGACGCACAGTTGGCTTTTCTACATATTAAACACCGGCTGACTCACACTCTGTTTTCATTTGGAAGTGTTCAGGATAAACAAGCTGGTACATTTTCCAAAAATGCATGTTGTCATTTACTGTGTTTGCATATGCAGACCATGACAAAGTAGTGCACTTAAATTGGCACACATGCAGTTGTGAGCCAATGTGGAGGTCTAACCTGAGGCGGAGAAAGACCATGTTGAAGAAAGACTGAAAGTCTGTCACTGCAGTAGATCCATCAAACCACACAAGGCTTTTATCCAGACAACGAGGTATCTGTACCAGGAAGCAGGATTTGTAATTTAGAATCAGGGTTTATTCTGGGTTTTCAGTACAAAGATGGTTTACTTCTTACTGGAGTAGATCATCAACATTTGCCAAACAGCTTACCTGCACCAAGGGGAGGTTGATGTTCCAGATAAGAGATCAGTTTGCCCCCAACAGGTGTGTCGATCACGTAGGTCTGTGAGATGACAGAAGGAGGGGGAGTGATTGGCAAACAGTTTGATTTCACATATTAAATACAGCCCTGAAGTGTGAATGATAACAGGTCTGTATTCCTTTTGTCTTTCGATTGAAGAGCCACGTATCCACTCATTCCGATTCTATTCGGTATGCAGTAGTTTTGAACAGACTTGTTTCTTGGGACGTGAGATTGCTCCATCTCCTTCAATGTGTTGCTGCTGTGATGTCACACTACTAACATTGGATTTCCACCAGATCCGTGTCCGCTTTGTCTCCGATCCGCTGTGGTTCCGCTCCGTGTTCTCATCTCATCTGGCTTTGTTTTCAGACTCCGCCGGACAGCTGGAGTCATGTGACCGAGGAATTACGGCTGTAATTACTGAATCAAGGATTCTCAAAAATAGAAGTCTTGTGTATCTGAACTGGAGGGCCCCGACCTGCTGGATCAGAGACACAGCCAGAACACAACACAGTGGATCCAGTTGAACTTAACACATTGACTAGAATAGAAACCTATCAGATCTGGTGCTGTGACGGATCAGAGACGGACTGGATGCAAATCTGGTGGAATTTGGCCGTAAGGGTACAATCGGCACACCAAGCTCATAAGCACCAAATCGGAATCAATCACATCAACGTTAACAGAAGACACCAACATTTTCAGATTAGTATAAAATGGTCATGTAAACCGACTTTCTGATTTCTGAAAAGGTTTTTTATTTGCTTGTTACTTGAAACACTGGATGTGCCTGCACTGTTCTGTGCACTTGAAAATCCCTGTTGGTAGTAATAAATGTGATTAGAACATTTGAGCATTATGTTTGTGTTCAATTACAGTTAGTGTGTTTATCCTTATCATTCCTGGCACTTCATTTTCCACACTATGACATTTATTCAAAGTCATCTTATTTTTTTGACAATACCGCAATAATACTGTACCGTGGCCTTAATACCCTGATGTTATCGTACCATGAGATTTTGATATCCTTGCATCCCTAGTATTTACCGAATCACATGAACTCACTCCTCCCCGGTTCTCCTATAGGGAGCATTTTGGTCTTCTTTTGCTTGCCCAAGGACACTCAAGCACGTGGACTGTGGGAGCCAACTTAGAGACCACCGATTCTTGCACTGTGCTGCAGCTTCTCTTGTAAGACCTTTTCTTTTTTGGGGGGGCTTTTGCACCTTTGTTAGGCAGGAGAGGACCGTGGATAGAGCTGGAAACTAGGAGAGAGAGTGGAGGCAATGACATGCGGGAGAGGGGCTGCAGGATGGAGTCGAACCCGGGCTAACCGCTACATGGGCGTGCCAAATCCACGCCCTCTTATACGACTTTAAAGCTGGGGTTGGTAGTCAGATTTAGATACACTTTTTGTTATACTGGTTAAAATGATCTTTATGTCCAGATGGTAATCAATACATAATGTGTTCTTAAAAAAAGAGGTAAAAAAGCTGCTATCTACACCCGGAGTAAACCTGGGAAAACACCAACCAATCCCTGCCATCAGGAGCCAAATGATGAAACCAATCAAATCCCATCCTGCCGTTCTGCCCGCCTCCTGCACGTACATTTCATGTTTGTTTACTGAGAGCATCTAACAACCGAGACTGATCAAAGCAGAAGACCTGTAAATGAGTGTACTTGCTGCTTTTGACTATGTTTTCGTTTTATCCTCACACCGCTCCTTGTGATCATGTCTAAAATGTCTAAAATGGTTGTACAGTCATGGCCAAAAGTTTTGAGAATGACACAACTATTAATTTTCACAAAGTCTGCTGTTTCAGTTTTTATAATGGCAATTTGCATATACTCCAGAATGTTATGAGGAGTGATCAGCTCAACTGCAATTAATTGCAAAGTCCCTCTTTGCCTTGAAAATGAACTTTATCACCAAAAACACATTTCCACTGCATTTCAGCCCTGCCACAAAAGGACCAGCTAACATCATTTCAATGACACACAGGTGTCACACACATTAACACAGGTGTGGGTGTTGATGAGGACAAGGCTGGCAATCAATCTGTCATGATTGAGTGACTGGACACTTTAAAAGGAAGATGGTGCATGACACCATTGTTTCTCATCTGTTAGCCATGGTTACCTGCAAGGAAACACGTGCAGCCATCATTGCATTGTACAAAAAGGGCCTAACAGGGAAGTTTATAGCAGCGAGTAAGATTGCACCTCAGTCAACCGTCTATCCAATTATCAAGAACTTCAAGGAGAGAGGTTCAATTGTTGCCAAACAGGCTCCAGGGCGCCCAAGAAAGTCCAGCAAGCGCCAGGACCGTCTCCTGAAGGTGTTACAGCTGCGGGATCGGGCCACCACCAGTGCAGAGCTTGCTCAGGAATGGCAGCAGGCAGGTGTGAGTGCATCTGCAAGCACAGTGAGGCGAAGACTTTTGGAGGAAGGCCTGGTGTCAAGGAGGGCAGCAAAGAAGCCACTTCTCTCCAGTAAAAACATCAGGGACAGACTGATATTCTGCAGAAGGTACAGGGACTGGACTGCTGAGGACTGGGGTAAAGTCATTTTCTCTGATGAATCCCCTTTCCGATTGTTTGGGGCATCTGGAGGAAGGCTTGTTCGGAGAAGACGAGGTGAGAGCTACCATCAGTCCTGTCTCTTGCCAACAGTGAAGCATCCTGAGACCATTCATGTGTGGGGTTGCTTTTCGGTCAAGGGAGTGGGCTCTCTCACAATCTTGCCTGAAAACACAGCCATGAATAAAGAATGGTACCAGAACGTCCTCCGAGAGCAACTTCTCCCAACCATCCAAGGGCAGTTTGGTGATGAAGAATGCCTTTTCCAGCATGATGGAGCACCTTGCCATAAAGCAAAAGTCATAACAAAATGGCTCGGGGAACAAAACATTAAGATTTTGGGCCCTTGGCCAGGAAACTCCCCAGATCTTAATCCCATTGAGAACTTGTGGTCAATCCTCAAGAGGCAGGTGGACAATCAAAAACCCACAAATTCTGACAAACTCCAAGCATTGATTATGCAAGAATGGACTGCCATCAGTCAGGATTTGGTCCAGAAGTTGATTGACAGCATGCCAGGGAGAATTGCAGAGGTCTTGAAAAAGAAGGGTCAACACTGCAAATATTGACTTATTGCATGAATTCTGTGTAATTCTCAATAAAAGCTTTTGATACTTATGAAATGCTTCTAATTGTATTTCATTATACCATAGAAACATCTGACAAAAACACCTAAAAACCCTGAAGCAGCAGACTTTGTGAAAATGTAATATTTGTGTCATTCTCAAAACTTTTGGCCATGACTGTACACACCACAAATGTACAACTGATAATCTAATGGTATGAACAGGAGTCTTTATATCAGATCCGCTGCACACCAAAGATGCAAAGTGATACAATGAGTCTTAATAAATGCTTTCACACAGCCAGCATTTCATTTTCTGCAAATGGTTTTCTCTGCATTTGTCAGCTGTCATGTTAGGGTAATGTGTTGAACTGTTTCACATCTTTCTCATAACTTGCTCTGAGTGTGTGAAATATAAAGACCTTGCTGTTGACAGGCGTGAATGCCCTTATAGACACTCTGGGTTGGCTCAGCAGGTTGTTCACCAGCTTCGTAGCGTGGTTTCTTATTCTGGTTGGTTAAACCAGAGGACGGAAACATACCCTGTGTGTTGAACTTTGTGTAACATGCAACCAAAAGTGAGCTTTAAAGGTGACATATCACACTTTTTTCATCAATATATATTGGTCTAAGAGGTCCCCAAAACATGTCTTTAAAGTTTATGCTCAAAAAAACACTTTGAAATCAGATTTTAGCATGCCTGAAAAACCCTCTTCTTCAGTCCTCCTCAGAACAGTCTGTTTTCTCTCTGACCACGCCCCCTCAGGAAGTGGCTGTGCCTTGGCTCTCCAGCACATTGATCTAATGTTTACATGTTGGCTGAATATACACGGCTGCTCAGAGATCGCGTTACTTCAACCCTCTGAATCTGATCCAGAATCTGATCCTGACGGAGAGGCGCCTGTAGCAGGACCTCTCTGAACGATTGGTCACAGATTTAGTGTTTCTTGTTGTTTTATTTGTCAGTATGTCGACGTGTGTCTTGGTACACAGCTACAGCTACAGCTTTGAACATGTAGCTATGTGGCTATGCTAATTATAGCTAGCACTTATCCATGACAAATAAAAATCATCCACTAGATCTTCAAATCTGCAGACGTGGGGAGTAAAACCGACCTTTGCCAGAGAGGCAGCGGGACCTTTTCTGAAGGATTGGTCACAGATTCTGTGTTTGTTGTTGTTTTATTTGTCAGTATGTAGACGTGTGTCTTGGTACACAGCTACAGCTACGACATGTAGCTATGTGGCTATGCTAACTAGCGCTAGCACTTATCCATGATAAATAAAAATCATCCACTAGATCTTCAAATCTGCAGACGTGGGGAGTAAAACCGACCTTTGTGTTTATTAAGACAGCCTACAACTAGCATTGCCTCCCTCCTTAGCTCCTTGTTAGCACACATTTGTGCAGGTAATGAAAAATGGAGGAGGGATTCAGTATTATTTTATACAGTCTATGGGCTGAACAAGCTCCGAGCTCTGACTCTGTGACAGACCGGATATTGTTGTTACGTAACAAAAACACGGAAGTCTGAAACGTCTCGTTTCACACACATTTACAGAAAGGTGTAGAAATCAAAACAGGGACAGAATGGATTTTTTTCATTCTCGGGGGGTTTGTAGACATGCCAGGGACACATATTTCAGGTAGAGAACCATTAAAAAGTCAATTTTGCATGATATGTCACCTTTAAGGTATCACAAGATAAAGTTATCACACTTTATCACACTTGCACAGTGACACAAACACACACGCGATAAACACAAACCAGACAGGTCATAGCACGCAACATATTGAAGACAAACTGCCTCAATAACAGCAAAAACACTAACACAGAGACGAGTTAACACACCAAGATGACTGCTTATTGTAGCTTTTGAGCTAATTCACTAAATTCAATAAGGATATATCGACTCAATCCGCCTGTGGACATGTGTCGGGAGTGCTTCTGCAGATGTGTGAAACACTGATATCAAGCTTTAAGAGCCTCCGATGGGAGCTGAGTAGAGTCTCAAGTGATGTAATGGGGTCGCACCTCATCCCTGCTTGAAACTTGAGGCCTAAGGCTACGCTAGCCGCTTCTTCTAGCATGACGCATCTTAATCCTGAACCAGACTGTGGAGTTTTCCTGGAATATAGGTCACTACGCAGGTACCAGGGACTCACTTAAGCTGCATTATGCACAAAACGGGGCCAGAGAGCAGCATGTGCCACTTCCCCCTCAAAGTTTGTGATCCATATAAAAACCTTGTAGTAAAACGGGTGCACTGCGAATGGCCCATTTATGTGCCTTTTATGCAAGTTTAAATTGCATAACCATCACTACCAGTGTATTCCCACATGTGCTTTACGTTGGGATGGACGTTAAACAATGCATACACTAGAAGGCGCCACTCAGAGTGTAAAGTTACACCAGAACAGACACTAACATCCATCCATCGTGGAGGAGGTGTTGCTAATGTGACTGCAAAGTAAGATTAAAAGCAAAGATTAAAGCATGCTCAAATATTTCATCAAGTTTGTGTCACCTTCACATTGTTCTCCAGCACATAGGTCAGAATCAGGACTGTGTTGTAACTTAACTGGGATGAAGAAATCCAAAATAACATCACAAGCATGAAAGACTTGATGAAAGACAGAGCATCAGTGGGTTTATGGAGATCTTCAGGTGCACTGCATGTGATCTGTTCAGGGACTGCACCTAAAATACAAGCACATGGATTTACTCTGCAACTAAAGACTGATTTATACTTCTGCCTCTCCCCTACGCAGCAGGGGCTGACATCGACATGAGCACCACATACTTGTGCGTCGATGTGTCTGTGTCGTGCAGCAATTCTCCTCCGAAACGCTTGAGGGCAGTGTGGTCTCTCTGATAGCTGGGTCGCCTGTTTCTGGCTCCGCTACGATCTCTGTTTACTTTTCCACAGAGATTCAGAGCGTGTTATGTTAATCTACAGCTGATACATGTTGCTGTTTATCATACAGACATGATTACATGAAGAATAGAGAGGAGGAGAGGAAATACACGGACGATGTGCGGCCAATGAGCGGGGATCCCGGAAGTCCTGTAAATGAGGGAAATACAATGACACGTAGCGGACCAATCACAGGACCTCCGGCGTAGGGTACGCTGTCGATTCGACGCAGAAGTATAAATCAGCCTGTAGGTTTAAAGCAATGTGGATACAACTAACTGTCACATTAAGTATACGAAGAAAACCTAGAATAAAACATGGAATGTAAGTCACACCGGTCTGTAAGATTCAGGGGAAAAGGTTCAACTGTCTTCTAAGCCTTGCTCATGTGCATGCAGCAATGTGGAGTTTCTATGCAGCTGTGTAGCTCTTTTAGATCCAGCTACCCAAAGGGAGTCGAGCTCAGCCTACAGTAGTGCTGATAGTTGTGAGGTACGGGTGAACCCACATGACCAGTTAAAAGAAGACCCAGACACTTAAATTGAGGAGTCTTTTCAATCATACCAGCACTCCACAAGGTTTATCTACTCAACCATATACCCCTGTTTTGTAATGATAATAATAATGCATTTTATCTAAAGGTGCCTTTCTTAGCACTCAAGGTCACTGTACAGGGCAGAGTTAAAAAAAAACAAGAAAAAAAAATGCATGATGATGACCCAGGTGTTGTAAAGTGGCGCTGCTAGACTGGTCTGCCTCACCTATGTATGCAGCAAGCTTTGCACAACGAAGTGGTTGCTTTCTTCTTTGAAATGTACTGTAACACAATAAAATACTTCACTCTGCATTTTATACAGGTGCGTTGGTCACACTGATGTATCGGACACAGCTCACTTTTTAGATGACAAAATAGGTATCAATAGTGCGTCTTGTTAATTTTAACCACAGACTTTCTTATGGTAAAGTAAAGAGCTGAAACTTCTATAAATGGAGCCTACACATTAATGTTTGGGTACTTTTTAATGAGGTGGTAACCTGGACTTTGTCTGCAGCAGTCTAAAGTCTTCCTGGGAGGCTGGTTCCTGGGTAGCATACTTATTTTTGAGAAGTGCCCAATACAACCCCCCACCCCACCACAAAAAATATATATATATTTAACCGAAAAGATGGGATCCTATCTCTCCCCTCTGTCTGCCTGTCATTTACTTTTAGTATTCCTGTCCCATTAAAGTTACTAACCATAGACCTTTCTGGAGTCCCTGAGCTCCCTTGTCTCGTAGGTTCCTCTGGATCTCTGCTGCTGTAGATGTGCCAGACTCCAGCTGCTACAACTACTACTATCCGTCTCACCACTATCATCTCTCTCTCTCTTCATCTCTCTATCCCTCTCTCCAACACAGTCTCAGCAGATGTGTCTAACATGAGTCTGGTCCTGCTGGAGGTTTCTGCCTGTTAAAGGAAGTTTGTCCTTGCCACTGTAACTTGCTAAATGCTGCAAAGTGCTCTGCTCATGGTGGATTAAGATGAGATCAGACTGAGTCCTGTCTGTAAGATGGGACTGGATCTTATGCTGTCTTGATGTTGGGTCTTTGTTAATAATAGAACATAGAGTACGGTCTAGACCTGCTCTGTTTAGAAAGAGTCTGAGGATATTATTTGTTGGGATTTGGTGTTATATAAATAAAGATTGATTGATTGATCGAAGATTGCCTTGACCACACTGCAACACTGATCGTTGTAGTCACATGTGAGCAGTGCAAACATGTCTGGATGTGGACGTGTTCTCACCACCTGCAGGCGTAAGAATCATTTGTACTTTTCATTTAACACTATGACATGCAACCTATGGATTAGAGTGCTTGTTTTTTTATGCAGCCCTCCACCTCAGGCTCCATGAGCACACTCATTTGGACAACAGTCTATAACACTTGATAACCACGCTCACATTTCCTTCTCTAACAGAGCAGTAATATTTTTCCTTTTGACACTGATTAAATTCCCCCGCAAACCTAACACAGGTTTATTGGAAAATTAATGTGTGGGAATGAAAACACTAAATGCTCCATAATTACGCTGTTGGTTCAATAAAACAGACGACTGAGTGGGCTTTTAGTCACACTTCCAGAGCTACAGATGCCTGTAAGCTTTAGTTTGTCTCTCTCTGAAAACTTTCACTGCTTATTTTTGGATTTCTTATTTAGTTGGTGTTTGAGCCAAACAAGAGAGTGTTTGTGAAAGGTCAGTTCACAAATGTCAGAAGCATTTGGATCTTTTTGTGGTTTGCTTTAGAAAACATTGCACTAAATCAAAGTCCTGGGTGCAAAGATGTTGTGTGAAGTCGGAGGGAATGTTTAGCATAATGTCTCGCAGTTGGACGACTGAAGGCTGCACATATATTGTTCTATTTCACATTTAGAATAAATGCAAAACCATCACATCCTGCTTTAGATGAACACATTTGACATATTTCAGTTGTGTTTTAGTCCTGTAAACGTTACAGCTTGCCACTTTTGGATACATCCTCTTAAATGTACTTTAAAGTCATTGCTTGACTCGCCTTTTTCCCGAAAAAAAACCCTTCAAAATGGACAAAACAATCAAAGTTCATTCATCCATGAAAGGCTAGCTCCATACCTTGTTTTATGCTGAATACATAATATCAGATTACATAACTGGTCCAAAGTTTTATCCCCACTCCCACACAGTGACTTTTAACGTGTGTTGTTGAAGTAGGCAGTCGCATTTGGACATTTGGACATGAGTGGCCGTACAGACAGATATACTGAGCTGCAGTATGAAACTTTTATCATGAAAACAGTGAATAAAACATTTTATCCATCAGTCTGTATCTCTCTGACTCTGAGTTCTACCTTCTCTGACTTGGAAGATATATTTTGGGGCTCACTAAGGTACATCTCTGTCTGAATAACAACAGGAAGCACACGTTATTTTCTCAATGAACAGATTCTAAATGTACGTTTGTGTTCTTCAACAGACTTTCTGAAAGCCACAAAACATGAATTAAAAGTCCAGCTGGCTTCCTTACAGTATGCACACACAGCTCTTGCCCGGACATTTTTCCGGAGTGTCTTGTTCACATGCCTATCACAGCGTGTCAGGGAGTAAAGGGTGAGGAGCGTGGGGAATCTCAGGAGGCAGGACAGGACATGAAAAGCACACGGCGAAAGCACCAGAGTTGTATTTACAGCAGCTTTTGTAGAAATTGTAGTGGAGGATATTTTTGTTTGTGACTTTAATATTATAAACAGTATTATGAGTCTACTCGCTTGATTAATAAGGGACATACAGAAATAATTCATAGTATTGAAATAAGTATTTCTCAATTTAAAATATAACAATGTTAAATAACTTAACTTCATTTATATAATATAAGCATGCAGCCCAAAGTGCTTCACAGAAGAACAGAGAGACAGAAAACAACAGAAATGGTAAAATAATAAAATAAATAATCATAAAAAAAATACTTTAAAATGTTATAAAATCAATACAGTAAAATAATGAAATAAGAGTAGAAAGCAAAATTAAAAATCAGTGTAAGTTAAAAATAAAATAAATTCAATTGATTTGTTCAGAGACAACACGTTCCAGAATTTTTGACAGAAAGGGAAGATTTGAAATGGGCCGGAAATTTGACATAATGTTTGGGTCAAGTCCAGGTTTTTTGAAGATGGGGGTGACGACGGCAAGTTTGAGTGGTGGAGGCACAGATCCTGAGCTGAGGGACGAATTGATGATTCCAGTAATGAGTGAGGAGATGGTTGGAAGACAGGACTTGATGAGATTGGATGGGATGGGATCAAGGATGCAGGTGGAGGTTTTTATTCCAGGTAGGTGTTTTGACAGTTGTATTTCAGAGAGGAGTGAGAACTGTGACAGAGACTTAGTGATGAGAGGAGGGGGGCTGGGTGGGGAGGTTGGGGGGGCGGTGGAGGTGGTCAGATTGCCGTCGATTATGTCAATTTTTGTTTGAAAAAATGAAAGAAAAGAGTTGCATTTGTCGACTGTAAAGGACGTGGAGGTGGCAGGTCTGAGGAGTCTGTTGATTGTGGAAAAGAGAGTTTTGGGGTTTTTGGAGCCTGAGTGTATAATAATAATAATAATAATAACGTCCAGGGTTGAAAATAAATGACTCCAAATTAAAAGCCAGATTAAAAAGGTAAGTCTTTAGTCTACTTTTGAAAACACCCAGAAAGCTCAGTGTTGTGATGTCCTGAGCTAGAGAGTTCACAGTTCTGGTGCATAAAAACTCTATCTTTCATATGCTCTTCTTTCTGTCAGTGTATCTCGGTAAACAGGTGACAGGTGTAGATACTTTCATTGCATGTATTACAGGGAAATGGTATCATTCTTCCCACATTTTCAACTTGCTATAAGTTCCTCTGCTACTTCATCACTCTGGCTGGTGTCTCCTTTGTCCACGCTGTCACTTCTGTGTAATGTTTATGCAGCCTAGAAAAAAACAGTCTTTGGCCGGTGCTTCTGAGGGACACATGAGGAACATTTAAAAGGGGAGTATTCAAGGACCTCAGTGATCGTGGCGGAACAAAATGACAGGAGATCTGTGATGTATGGAGGAGCAACTTTAGAAACAAGTAAAATAACTTACAATCAAAACTAAAAGAAACAGGTAACCAGAGCAGAGTTTTAAGAAGAGGAGTTATGTGATCTGTTCCTTCTTTACATTTTGACTAATGAAAAGACAAAAACAGAAATCACATAAGGGTGATTTTCTGAATATGAACCATGTGCTCACTGGAGACTCACTGGAGATACATGTTAATGTAAAGTGTGAGCACTCAGAACTACTGATGTATGATGAACTCACCCAGGAGGCATTCTGAAACCAGGTGACCCCTGAGGCTGTGATTGTGCTCTGCTGTGGTTTTATCTTATCATCATACTTTTCTCTGTGTTGTCTCAGGTCAATCAATCAACCAATCTTTATTTGTATAGCGCCAAATCACAACAAAGGTTATCTCAAGACGCTTTTACAAACATAGGAGGTCTAGACCACTCTATGTCAAATTATGAACAGAGACCCAACTTCAAGACAGGGTAAGACTCAGTCTGACCCCACCTTAATCCATCATGAGCATTGCAAATCGCAGTATTTAGCTAGTTACAGTGGTGAGGAAAAACTTCCTTTTAACAGGCAGAAACCTCAGACAGAACCAGACTCATGTTAGACAGCCATCATACCTCGACTGATCTGGGTCTGGAAAGACAGATAGAGGGGAGTAAGAGAGAGAGGTGATAGTGATGAGACAAGTCGTAGAAGCTGTTGCCAGGTGTTATTCGTGTTACCATACATGTTACCATACGACGCAGCGACTGGAACTTTGCACAGCACTTCTTCCTGTACGCCGTGAACTGAACTGAATCCAAAAGATTCCTGTATAGCAGATATTGCAGTTTCTTCTCCACCAGTTGATCGTTGGTGCCCATGTTGGTCACTCTATACATTGTGCACAGGATGGTCATGTGACCAAACAAACCTCGTACACTGCAACTGTGATTGCACTGAGATTAATTGTGCAGCACTGCAGCGCGACAGCCAATCGTGCTCCTCTGCTGCTCTCATCTTGAATATGATTCTCCTTCTTCAACCTCAGATGTTTTTATTCATCATGTTTCGTAATGCTATTTAAGGTTTGCACTAGCTGCATGATTACCTGCTGCAGTCTCCCATTCACTCACTTCAACATATTGCAGAAATTTTACCTGAGGGATGTCAGGAAAAGTCTGGATTAAGTCGTGGTGAAATGTGGATGTTTGCCTTCACACATGTAGCCCGCCATGAACATTTCTGGTAGTTTACAGGAGTTTTGTGCATACGGTGAATACAGCCTTGAAGAAGTTGAAGAAAATGATGGATTGTTAGGGGCAATTCAGAAATTCTGAACACAAGGGTGCTTATTCATGGATTTGAATCTGATTTTAGAATCAGAAAGTTGGATGTTGTTTTATTTTTGCAAACTATACTTCCCTTGTTTGTTTCTCTCATTGTCTTAGACATCTTTCCAACCAAGACTACAACAGGATTCCTGCTGGGATTATTTCCCATCAATGCCCTCATGAGTTTTAATAATCAGCTGACTGTACCTCAATGGTTCCAAAATCCATGGGGAGCCTCCTCTGGAGGACTCACCCTACAAAGGACCCAACCTCTGTAGACCGCAGAACTGAACTGAGACAGTCTACAAAGACATCTACAAAGTATTTCCTGTTTACGTCATCAGTTGTTCTTGTGTCATTCTTCCAGGATAAGGAGGTACTGCTCCTGTCCCCCAGCAACCTCAAAAACTGCGATAGAACTAGCTCAAATAACCTCACATACCTTATCATAAAAGTAATTTGAAGTTTTGAGACCCTACTAAGTTTAAATATTTGAATCACAGGTTATTCGATTGAGTTGAGATCAGTCACTTACATTGAAAAGTGCATCACTCAGCTGCTTGAGAGTGGATCTTTGAGTAAGTTGGACCAGGGAGGATGCACTCAATAAATCCTTCATAGCCTTTGTAGGAAAGGATGCATTTGTCTGCTGCATTTGAAACAACCTTTAAAATGGGTAAAACATGTTGTTGTGGTGTAATATAGGCCATGAAGTGCGCCCCCTGCCTTTGGGCACAGCTGCTGTGACCTGCCAGCAAGTGAACGTTCAGCAATGTTGTTACATTTGGTCTGCTGTCCACCCAGTTTGGTGACGCAGAGAGTATACTCCTTTGGTGCTCATTTTGAAGAACTTCTCTATTTGCTTAACCAAGAGTAAAACCCTATACAATTTAAGATGTTATTTTCAATTGGAGCTGCAAGAGGAAAACAACTTTCTTGAGGCTGCTTGGACTGCATATTAAGACCACCTTGCTCTGAATGACAGGTGTGATGGGAGCAGTCCTTGACTGCAGGATACAGTAATGATTTTATTGGAAACATATTCTGCAACACCATCACTTAAATGAACCATGTTTGAGGGCTTGGTGGATTTAGTCATTCTTGAATTTCTTTAGAGGTGCCGGGCTAACATGATGAGTCTTCTACTGCAATCGCAAGCAAACAAGCCTGTTACCTTCTTTCTACTGTCATTAGCAATGCTGAGCATGCACACATAATCCTGGTCAGGCCATTTATTCCTGCAAATATTTGATTTATTACAGCAAAAAACTGCAATCTTAAGTCATCACAGCCGGGGTGCAAAGTTAGCATTTCTGCATAATATCAGAGTCATGAAAGAAGAAGAACCCTGGAGTGCAGACTGAATAATGTTATGAAGCAGACCTGTGCTTTGTCTGCTGAGAAAAGGTCACAGCATCTTTGTGAGTTTCTAAACTTCTTCTCGAGTTAATTAACACGGCCCCCTCTGTGTATTTGTTAAGTGTAGAGTGCAGTCTCAGGTGTCTGGACAGAAGAAAAGCTCGGCCTTGTTGAAGAAACTTTTGCATTTCCAAACTTAAAACTTGGCCTTGTCTGCGTTTTCCACGACAATTTTTTCAAGAATTAAAGTTTGAGCAGGGAGCATATTTTCTGAGATTTATGTAAACTTGTTAACTGCTGCAGACTGTACATGAGCAAAGGTGCAAGACGTGTCCGTTCCTGGAAAAGACTTAATGCAGTTCTCTGCAGGAAAACACTAATAAAAAGTCAAAGTCAGACTTAAATGTAATGATATATTTAATACTGAAGTGGCAGCAAAATGGACATTCAGCTGAATATTTGTCCTCAGGCTGAATGGACTTTCAAGGACGGCTCAAGATGAGCGTCAAAGACAGATTTGAAATGTGTCCATATGAATGTCAGAGTGCTTCAGAGGAGACTTAACAATTGGGAATAATGAGAAACCTAACTCATAACAAATGTTGTCATTGGTCTTGTCTCTTTCAGACACCGAAGGCTGATTCTGACCGCAGTTTAAGGCCACGCAACATAGTCTGACAAAGAATCAATGCCACATCCCTGACCAAGCAGGACGGGCTGCTCAGACCTCTGAGAGAAATCTTTAGACCGGCCAGGGACTGCTGATGGGAAAATAAAGAGGAGAATAAAGATGTGGATGAAGCTGACCGTGAAGACTGAGAGCACTTATTTAAAGGCAAACTTGAGGGCGAAGCACAGTCTGAGTCTTTTCTAAGACTCTCTCTGTTTCTGTTTGTTTGTATTAGAAAGAACCGCATGAAATAATGACACTTTTATATTACTGCATTAACGTGTTTTATGTCACTAAAGGTCATGCTTTTATGTATAATCCTACAGATTTCTAATTAGTTCTCATCACCAGGTTGTCAAAGAAAGGTTTTGTCACTGCCCACCTCTGTGTCTTATAGAGAGCAAGCAAGACCATGTCTCCATTACATCCGCGCCATGGTTTGTCTTTGTGTCTCTTTAATAACACATGATTATTGTGAATTAGTTGGTTATGTTTAGAGAAAAATACTACATGTTAGGAGAAAAACATCATGCTGGGCAACAAATTTCAATTTGACCTTTTGAATCCTCAGTTGTCCTCATATCTGTATCTACACTTTGTCGTCTCCATGCCTCAGTTAAGACCTCCAAGCAGGGTGATGATCAAGGGTGTTTCATTGTGCATTGCTGTTTGTAAGCACTGTATAATTATGAACACGGAATGAGAACAGCCAGATAAATGCTATGATTTCATCTCTGTGTAAAATGCATCGTTGCAGTTGGTCGTAATAAAATCAACTCTCAGTTTCTACCAAGGACAGACATCCTTTCTAATCTGACTTTTCTGTTTTTGTTAAATCCAGAATCCAGCTTTGAGTGACAGTGTTGCATAAACAAACTGCATAAACACTTACACTCTTGAATCTGCATCACAGGTACGCAGGAGCCTTGATGTTATTCTTATCACATACTGTAGCTTTCCATGGCTTTAGCATTGAAACACACACACACACACACACACACACACACACACACACACACACACACACACACACACACACACACACACACACACACTGTTAGCAGCTCTCTCTGATGAACATATTTTGCAATTAGCAAATGTTAATTCAGCCCAGAATTAATTCCGACAATACTTTGCATCTGCAAACACATTGCGTTCAGCCCTTTATGTTTTGTGTATGTTACAGTAGAGTTAATTGCAAGATAGATGATCGTTTGTTTGCATAAAACATTATCATGCTTTTATTTTGAAGTCAAAACAGATACAGGAAACAGGAAGTAGGAAGTGAAGAGCGTTTGGTTTCTCTTGTCTAATCCAATGCAATCCTCTGCATGAATCCCTCAGAAAGCAATGGCTTTTCACTTCAAATCAATGTTGTCAACTTGACAAGGACGCTCACTTCCTGGCTCTTGAAAAGGAGTTTGGCTGGCTGTTTATTTATGTTAACACTTTTGAAGTTTAACACATAGAGAGAACAGTACACGTTGTTCATGAAATGTTTACAAGATGTTATTATCCGGCTCTCTTACTGATCTTCTGGTTGTGTAAGATGCTTGATTTTGATTGGTGAAAACCCCTTGACGATGGTTATTAACTTTCACTAACATGAGCAACACCAGAGACAAACTGATCACACGTCATGTCAAATCAATCCACTGAAAAGAGTTCAGACACATTTAGCTTCTGCGTGTTGACACCATAGACCGTAAGGTGAGGTAAAAACCATTAGCTTCCGTTAGCATCAAAACAATGTGGCTAAAACGTTAGCTTTCGTTAGCATGCTAAATCGGCAGGCTACGGACGTTTTCATATTGGATCCTGTCCATCAATATGATGATGGATCAGAGCAGGTGAGAAAAACTTTAGATTAGCGATCTCTACAAAGAAAGTTAAACCATGAGCGGTGGTGATGATAGCAGCAGGGTTCAAAGTTGTGACATTAGTTTCTTTTTAAAGGTGTGTGAACCGCATAGCTCAGAGAAGAAGGAGAGCTGAATGAGGACAGTTTCATGTTCAATCCACCGCAACAGGCAGAGAAGAATCCATCACCATGGAACGATCACTGATGAGGAATCACTGGGACTATTTTTAAAAACTGTAAACATAAATCATTTAAATCAATAAAATAATCTTTAATCAATGTTTTTTAATAATGTGTTTGTAATTTGAAGTTAGTAGCCGGGTAATAAGCAGGATAATGCATGATTAGCAGGTAGTTATGGGAAATAGAACACCTTCAGGATGCTTCTCTTCGTGGTCTTGTCTCACCCTGTTGGGATTCTATTTCCCATAACTACCTGCTAACCATACATTATCCCTTATGATGTAAAGGTATTTTGTTAATGCTCTCCATATTGTTTTACAAGCCTGAAAAGGTGAAATAAAGACATCTGTGGTGAAATCATGTCTCTCTTTTGTCACATAGCACTTATTGAAAATGTTTTAAGAACCTTCTAAATTCACTCTTCCCAATATTTACACACAGCACACCCGCAGTCCTGGAGGAAATGCAGGAATTATTTGCTTGAGTTCATTCTTAATGTCCAGCTCATTGCATATTTCTCCAGTGAGGGGGCTACAACAAAATCCAAAACAAAGATATCACATATAAGGTTTCATAAAAGGTATTTTAACATGCATGTCATTACATTCAAAGACAATTTATTTTACATTGATCTGTATATTTAATACTTACATATAATGTTACAGTGTTGGATGTCCATACCAAACCTTGACAGTGTCCAAACATGAGATACTCAGATATTAGGTTAATCCCCGGACGTGTTTTATCGACCTCTGAACAGTTTGTTTTGAGATTTTCATGAGACTTCGCCTGATCCCTTACATCAGGCTGTGCCACCCCATTAAGACGATGTTAAAGGATGAGCCCACCTGGCAGCTCTTAAAGGACACACCCACTGTGAAGCTGGAGGTCCGTTTCGCCGCTCAGCTTTTTCCTTCATTGTGGACTTTGTTAATTAAGCATGTTTTGGGAAGTTGCTCGTACCTTTCCTTTGCTTGTGAAATAAAGTCACAGCTTTTTTCTCTTTCAACTACAGCAGCTAGGCATCCGCTCGCTCCAAAGCTTCTCCTGCACCCTTCATTTACCTTTCCACTCCTATAAAATCCCTCTGCATGTAACACGACAACCAAAACAATAGCAGCAGTGGACTAAATCAACATCAACTGTGTGCATTTACTGGAGGAAACAGCCCCAAAATCCAGAGCACCATATTTGTTGATGTGCTCCAGCCATACAGTGTGTGGTCAGCTCACTTCACTGCATTCTTATTACTAGAGTCATACAGGCTGGAGTAAGACTGGGAAGTATTCCTTACATCACTCCAACCGGCTTACTTCCAAATTGTAATGCCACAATTATGCTTATTTGAAGAAGTGTCTGTGTCCAAGTGATGAAGATAAATTAAATTGTTCTTTCAGCTCGGTTGTTGGTCTTCACCACCTCCTCAGGAAGATATTTTGGTTGGAGTCCAGAGACTAAAAGTCACTGTTGGAATTATTTTCAATTATTCACTTAACATTACAAACACAGCAGATATCATAAGGGTGTGAAAAATTTTATTTGTAATGTCAAATAACTCAAACTAGTTTTTTCTCCAAACTTGTAGAATAAGTTAGGCGCCATTAAAGCTGGGGTTGGTAGTCAGATTGAGATACATTTTTTGTTATACTGGTTAAAATGATCTTTATGTCCCCATGGTAATCAATACATAATGTGTTCTTAAAAAAGAGTAAAAAAAGCTGCTATCTACAGCCGGAGTAAACCTGGGAAAACACCAACCAACCCCTGCCATCAGGAGCCAAATTATGAAGCCAATCAAATCCCGTCCTGCCGTTCTGCCTGCCTCCTGCAAAGCGTACATTTCATGTTTGTTTGTGTTTTTAACTTTCACTATGAGAATGTTTTGGTGTTATCTTACCGCTGAGTGAGACATGAGTTGACGTAGTGCAAAACACAAACCATGTGCTGAGGACCGGTTTTGAATCAGTCACCTTCATATAGTTGCGAATCAGCGGCGCTTGTGCATGTGAGCGGGGGAGTCATTTTGGAGGAGCTCCTAGGGGAGGGGTTAGACGGAGTCCTGAGGAAATGCTACATTCAAATGCATGCTGGTTTTCTGTGACTACCAACTCTAGCTTTATGTCAACAAAAAACAGTATCCTTATGTTCACATGGATACAAAACAACATGGTTGCTCATTGCTAATGAGCAAAGATGACATTTTTCTGTACAACTGTCACTGATTGCGCTCACCACTCATCTGATGTCTCTGGATTAACGTCTCAACTATTACTAAAACCTGAGGCTGTTCCATAAAGGATCAGAACCACAACCTGTTAGTAACATGTTAACAGCAAGCAATGCAACAATAGCTACCTTCTAATAGCCATGATGAGGAGCTAGGAGCTAGCCTCAGACATTTCCTGTAAAGGTATAACTTTCAATGATGTTTCATGGCTATGAAGCTGTGTGCAAAGTAACACCATAGGCTGTATAGTAAATGGATATCCGGGGCGTCACCTATCTGTTTTGAAGCCAATCATCAGCGGGAGCCATATTGGAAATGCTGAACACAACGTCTGTCGAGCTAGTGTGAGGTAAAGAGGCGGGCTTTGAGCCTCATCGCCAACAGCTACAGTGTTCCCGACTGTCAATCAAGTCAGCCATGTCCTTATATGGGCAAAACTCGTAATCTTGATATCTTCTGAACTGCACCACACGTACAGTGTGTGCCGATAGAGAAATTAGCTATTCAGACCTAAACAGTTTTTGAACCAGGCTGTAAACATGTTTATTTCTGCTGTAAAGATCGTCTTCTTTGAATGGGTGTGTATGTGGTTTCAGGTGTTTCTGCAGCCAGCCTCAAGTGGACGCGTGAGGAACTGCAGTTTTTAGCACCTCCGCATGGGCTTCATATTTTAAGACCGGAGGGTGCCGCTTGAGTAACACCAATAAGCTTTGTCTAACTTTGTATTGCTGGAAAAGCAGACGAAACAAATTGATTCAGGCAGAGGCTGACTGAAGCTGAAATGAGCTTCATGGAACAATAAGGAGATTTTGAGGTGCAAATCAGCCAAAGCTACTTTGTAGGTGTCTCTCAATGATGTGATACAAGGTGGAAATGAGTATGATAGGTCTCATCTCCCTCTCTCAAATCACCAGTGGTTCCCATGTAATAGTAATACTTTGTGAGTAGTTCTGAAGTTAACATTCAAGGCTCTTTTTTTGGCCTCAAATACGACTTTGACAGCTGCGAATGTATCAATATAATACATACAATACACGTAGCTTATTTTACAGAGCTGGCAAAACAACATTTCCAGTTTAAGGTCTCCATCAGCCTCTGCGTGTTTAATCCCTCATAACTATGAGTGGAGATATTCTTTGAATGAGAGTGTACAAACAGTGCTGATGAAGTGACCACAGTTAACTCTCCAATCTGTACATTCCTACAATCCTGCAACCTCAGACATTTGCATCATTTCAACACCCACACTACTCCCTGACAACAGGTGCATGCACAACTGCTCTGAATGCTCAGGGCTTGCATAATGGAGGATAACATTTCTGGCTGTGTGCTGTAATAGCTTGGAAAAATCAGCAACTGGAATATTTAAATGCATGAGAAAGGAAAGGTTTATGTGGAGTTCAGTGTTTCAGTTCAGGTTTGTGAAGAGAAAAATCTTTGCAGACTCTTTGGAAGAAAAATCCCCAGGGTGCAGAGGAAAGCAAATTCAGTGTGATTGTTTTGGCAAATGGTGGATTAAAGTGAGCCCACCTTAAAATGAAAAACAGGCAGTGTTTATACTCAAATACAAGCAAATCTAATCTATGCAAGACTATTCATCAGTAACGAGGGGAAACAAAGGCTGGCTGCGCTGCTGCCTGATGAATTATGAAACAGCCTAGACCTTACATTGACCTGTGACTTATCTAGCGAGCTGCTTGTATACAGAACATATTGTGGATAATAAAACCACCGATAAAGGCCTGACACAAGCACTGCATGGTAAAAAGTGCCACTACAGCAGCTAGGCATCCGCTCGCTCCAAAGCTTCCCCTGCACCCTTCATTTACCTTTCCACTCCTATAAAATCCCTCTGCATGTAACACGACAACCAAAACAATAGCAGCAGTGGACTAAATCAACATCAACTGTGTGCATTTACTGGAGGAAACAGCCCCAAAATCCAGAGCACCATATTTGTTGATGTGCTCCAGCCATACAGTGTGTAATCAGCTCACTTCACTGCATTCTTATTACTAGAGTCATACAGGCTGGAGTGAGACTGGGAAGTATTCCTTACATCACTCCAACCGGCTTACCTCCAAATTGTAATGCCACAATTATGCTTATTTGAAGAAGTATCTGTGTCCAAGTGATGAAGATAAATTAAATTGTTCTTTCAGCTCTGTTGTTGGTCTTCACCACCTCCTCAGGAAGTTATTTGGGTTGGAGTCCAGAGACTAAAAGTCACTGTTGGAATTATCTTCAATTATTCACATAACATTACAAACACAGCAGATATCATAAGGGTGTGAAATATTTTATTTGTAATGTCAAATAACTCAAACTATTTTTTTCTCCAAACTTGTAGAATAAGGTTAGGCGCCATTAAAGCTGGGGTTGGTAGTCAGATTGAGATACACTTTTTGTTATACTGGTTAAAATGATCTTTGTGTCCCGATGGTAATCAATACATAATGTGTTCTTAAAAAAGAGTAAAAAAAGCTGCTATCTACAGCCGGAGTAAACCTGGGAAACACCAACCAATCCCTGCCATCAGGAGCCAAATGATGAAACCAATCAAATCCTGTCCTGCCTTTCTGCCCGCCTCCTGCAAAGCGTACATTTCATGTTTGTGTTTTTAACTTTCACTATGAGAATGTTTTGGTGTTTTCTTACCACTGAGTGAGACATGAGTTGACATAGTGCAAAACACAAACCATGTGCTGAGGACCGGTTTTGAATCAGTCACCTTCATATAGTTGCGAATCAGCGGCGCTCATGGACGGAGTCCTGAGGAAATGCTACATTCAAATGCATGCTAGTTTTCCATGACTACCAACTCTAGCTTTAAGTCAACAAAAAACAGTATCCTTATGTTCACATGGATACAAAACAACATGGTTGCTCATTGTATACACATCCTAACAAACATACAGATTACAGATTTAGCATTAGCGTGCAGGAATAAGAAGAAACACGTGAACAACAAAGCTAGCAGTAGTGAGACCTGCTACCTGACAACCGGTCTACTGTTTATTTCCGCTTTGCATCACGGGAGAGGTAAGGCAGATAAATAAAGAGTGCACTACAAAAATACATCACATGGTGACGCTGTTACACAACGAACAAGCCAGAGTATGTTGCTAATACTGTATTTAAAACTGGAGAATGACGCAAAAGAAATACTGCGACATAACCAGAGTGTCACCAGTCCAGTGACCATTGTTTCACATCACACTTCAACCTTTATTAAGATCAGGAGAGAATAAATTATGAGCAAAAAAAAAAGATAAATGAAACCTGTAATGTCTTGGACGATCAGAACCCATCGTGGTGTCCTCATGAACTCAGAGGGATATCAAGGCCGACAGCTGAGAATACTCCTCGTGGAGGCTTAAACCTGGTGGTGGTGCAGGAAGGAAGCCGGATGGGATGAGGAGTGGATTTATGAAGAGCTGAGGAGATGAATCCAAGGTGACTGAGGTCACGGTGAACGGACTGAAACGACAAACTCTGAATGAATTCTGTTTGGGTAATTATGTAAAAAGTAAACGTCTATTATCAGCTGACTGGAGGAGCAGGAAGCTAGATAGAGAGCGAGAGATTTGAATGGATGATGTTTTAATGAATGAGTGTGCGTATGAAACAGTCATCCTGCTTGAACTTCGCCAAGCTTTGTATCCCGCCTCTTCACCGTCACAGAGTCCACTGAGGTCGCCTTAAAATTAGGCTGAAAAGAAGCTGCAGTATCAGTGTTTTTGAATTTGTTTAGTTCAGACGTAAATGAAATCCATTTTTCACCTCAGCTTTCTGTCTTATACGATAGTTTCCGGCTACTCAGCAGAGTGAAATTGATATAGAGCTTTTTAAAAAACAGCTCTTTAAAGCTTGTTAAAGAAAATTGATGCCTCCATGCAGGTGTAATTGATTTGTGTTTTTACTGCTGCTGTTTGCCTGATGCCAATCACAAACTGGAGCTCTGAGCTAAACACCTTGGTAACACTTTATATTAACTACACACTTTTAAGCATTAGTTAAGCATTAATTAAGCATTAATTCATACTTAACTCATCATCTGTAAAGCATTGTTCATAAATTAATACTCATTTATATATCATGTACAAACACAGTTATAAATGTTTTAT
Source organism: Notolabrus celidotus (assembly GCF_009762535.1). Taxonomy (NCBI): domain Eukaryota; kingdom Metazoa; phylum Chordata; class Actinopteri; order Labriformes; family Labridae; genus Notolabrus; species Notolabrus celidotus. The sequence goes on along the minus strand of NC_048287.1, from coordinate 5,640,989 downwards.
TATCCATGAATATGACTCTCTATAATGTGTTAACTAACTCTTTGTTCATACTTTATAAATGATGGATTCACCAAATACAAATGAGCTTTTATGGTCATTATAAACCAGTTAAACACATTTACAGGTTATGATTCTAACATTTACTAAGGGTTAGTGAACACCTTATTACATAGCAAATTATGATTAATTAAGGTAGTAACAAAGGACTTATAAGCTGCTTGTTCATGGTTTTGTGAGCTGATCTAAAGTGAGGACTTTTTATGCTTTACAAAGAATTCATTAATGAGATTTAAGACCAGCAGCACCTTAAAACACAGAAGTCACAGATATAAATTCAACAGAATAAGGAAACAGACACAACACATGTACTTAAACGTGTGTTTATTAAAAAGAAACAACCTCTGTATAAAACCACGTTTATCAAAATAACTCTTCATATGAACTTAAAATACTCTGCAACTGAAAAAGAAAATCTCTCAAACTTAAAGCACTCAGTGGAAAAACTCAAATAAAATATGACATATCAAATATATTAAAAGGCACAGTAACATTTCAACGCTGGCTGTATAAAACCATTTGTAAACACAAGTTAAAATGCAGCAGCAAAACTGAACAATAACTTGGATTCTGTGTTTTAAGGTGCTGCTGGTCTTAAATCTCATTAATGAATTCTTTGTAAAGCATAAAAAGTCCTCACTTTAGATCTGCTCACAAAACCATGAACAAGCAGCTAATAAGTCCTTTGTGACTACCTTAATTAATCATAATTTGCTATGTAATAAGGTGTTCACTAACCCTTACTAAATGTTAGAATCATAACCTGTAAATGTGTTTATAACTGCTTTATAATGACCATAATAGCTCATTTGTATTTGGTGAATCCATCATTTCTAAAGTATGAACAAAGAGTTAGTTAACACATTATAGATAGTCATATTCATGAATAATAAAACATTTATAACTGTGTTTGTACATGATATATAAATGAGTATTAATGTATGAACAATGCTTTACAGATGATGAGTTAAGCATTAATTAATGCTTAATTAATGCTTAAAAGTGTGTAGTTAATATAAAGTGTTACCAACACCTTTATAGTTTTATGCTTTATTACCGGTGGCACATCTGACATGAAATACAGCTTTATTAATACGGGCAAATTAACTTGTTATATAACACCTAATATAAGCACTTTATGAGTGAGCTGTTAATGTAAGCACAGAGGAAGTTATTAGATCTGAAGGGCATGTGGAGCGCTATATCACTGACACCAATATATCAAGCTCTCCCAATAGTTTAAAAATTCACATTGAATTATTACACCCAGGCAAATGAAGCAAGCTCACAATATGCCCCCCACTACCATTCTCCAAGAAATAAATATCTCCCAGACACAAGTTAAAAGCCCGGAGGCTACAAAATCAATATTTCATAGGCAGGAGGTGATAAAGAGTCCTGATCCAGCTCTTCCTGTCTTTGAGGCAGCCAGCAGTCCAGGAGTGAGCAGCAGGATGGCTCCACGCCATCTCGAGCCACAGCCAAGAGGATTTGGGCCACTGCACAATTTTAACAGGTATAGGAAAGAGCTGGCCGCACTTCACCCTGCTGTGGGTTGATAATGTTGGAAATAAAGGACCACCACGGGGTGCAAGTGGATCTGTTTATCCAAAACTTTGGCCATGTCACTTTGGAGTGACCCTGAGGAGAATCGAAGGCCAGGGGATGAAAGTATCCTGCAGCAGCTGGGTCATTAAGCAACTCTCCAGCCAGTCCAACTGCAGAGGCTCGGGAGTGTTTTACTTAAGTCCTGATCAATAACAAGACCAACATATCATCAGGACAGAGTACTGATAATGTCAAAAAGATTCCTTTGTAACTCCCACAGAGAGAAGTTGAAGTCAGAGAAAGTTGCGTTAGAGCTGTTGTAGTGGATTGCGTTAGCACATGTAGTCATGACGTTATGGTTGATTGATGTGTATCTCCATGTATATTTAGTCATGAGGCGTAATGCATGCTTTAAGACCCTGCCTACCATTTCCCAGAGGTGCAATCGATAGAGAAATGTGTCTGTATGTGGTTCAGCTTGATTTCACTCTGCGAGAGTATGAGTGTAGAATATACGCTGTTAGCAAACATTTCGAACATGCCAGAGACTCATACACAAAGCGGTATACAGTGCTGTGAAAAAGTATTTGCCCCCTTCCTGATTTCTGATATTTTTGCATATTTTTCACATTTAATGTTTCAGATCATCAAACAAATTCTAATATTAGACAAAGATAACCGGAGTAATCACTAGATGCAGTTTTGAAATGATGATGGTTTCTTTGAGGGAAAAAAGTTATCCAAACCCATCTGACCCTGTGTGAAAAAGTAATTGCCCCCCAAACTTAATAACTGGTTGTGCCACCCTTGGAGACAATAACTGCAATCAAGCATATGAGATAACTGGTGATGAGTCTTTTACATCACTCTGGAGGAATTTTATCCCACTCTTCTTTAGAGAATTGTTTCGATTCAGCCACATTGGAGGGTCTGAGCATGGACAGCCTGATTAAGGTTATACCACAGCATCTCAATCGGATTAGAGTCAGGACTTTGACTAGGCCACTCCAAAACACAAAATATGGACTGATTTAGGGTGAAGGGGTGATGAAGCAGATTGGGCTTCAAACAACTTCCAAGCCATGCTACACGATGTAAAGTCATATCTTATTCTCTTACTGACTTTTTTTTTTTTTTTTTATCTCTGAAGAGGTAACAGTATGTTGTTTTCCATACCTTAAGTCTCTAAAAGTAGTATGGGAGGTAGAGCCTTCATTTATCACGCACCTCTCATCTACCAGTCAGGGTCCAGGAGGCAAACTTTAAATTTTGATAAAACTTATAGTTAGAGCTGGATCAGGCTTGGACCAGCTTTTAGATATGCTGCTATCGGCTTAGACTGCCTCCTCATGTCCCATTAAAGTTATTGTAAGGGCCATTTCAAGATGTTTGTGTGTGTGTGTGTGTTGGACACTAAGTTGTCCGCTAGGTGTCACCCTTGTTGAGTACACATGCATACTAAGGTAGGGAATCATTCATCAGGTATCAGGTGTGTTGCTAGACGGTGGAGCACAAATAGTTTTTTGAAAGCAACGTGCCGCAACGCCGGAACGCTGGCTGGGTGAAGTGTTCGTGGAGTAAATGTGATTTATGGATTTTGATGGACACTTATGTTGGATTCTTGCATGTTACACATTGGAGAAAAGACATTGAACAATAAATCATCTGTAAATGAAACCAAAGGACGTCGGGTACTTTTTTCACAAGACACAACGAACGGCAAGCGCGTCAATTATGTTTAGCCCATCTAGGCAGCCCCTAAGTGGCTTTAAGTTTTAGGCTTAGCAGCTACAGTTACTAACCATAGACTTTTCTGGAGTCCCTGAGCTCCCTTGTCTCGTAGTATCCTCTGGATCTCTGCCGTAGACATCCTGCTGCTGTGGACGTGCCAGACTCCAGCTGCTACAACTACTACTATCTGTCTCACCACTATCATCTCTCTCTCTCTTCATCTCCCTCTATCCCTCTCTCCAACTTGGTCTCAGCAGATGTGTGTCTAACATGAGTCTGGTCCTGCTGGAGGTTTCTGCCTGTTAAAGGAAGTTTGTCCTTGCCACTGTAACTTGCTAAATGCTGCAAAGTGCTCTGCTCATGGTGGATTAAGATGAGATCAGACTGAGTCCTGTCTGTAAGATGGGACTGGATCTTATCCTGTCTTGATGTTGGGTCTTTGTTAATAATAGAACATAGAGTACAGTCTAGACCTGCTTTGTTTGGAAAGAGTCTGAGGATAATGTTTGTTGTGATTTGGGGCTTTATAAATAAAGATTGATTGATTGATGACGGACGAGAGAGCACAGAGCTGGACCTGACACGGATCTGGTGGAAGTCTGATGTTAGACACCTTCTAAACTATGCTAGATGCTGTAAAGTCATATATTATCCTCTCATATTGTTGTAAGTTAAGTTTTTTTAATCTCTGAAGAGGCGACAGTATTGAGTATTTCATAAGCAGAAAGGTAAAAGCTAAAAGTCACCTGAATCTGTTCAACATATAATTTGTTTCTTTCTTTTTTCTTAAAGTAAGTGACAGACAACCTTCTAACAAGACGCTCACTTATAAACACTTGTGCATTAAGTCCAGTTATCTCGAGATAATGACACAGTAAACCTCTGAGCAATTCAACATGAGCACCTGTCAGTTTCTGGCTCCAGACACAGTATGTGAAGATAACACCTGTCTCCTGCAGCACGCTTTCTCCCTAATAGCTCCTAACAGGCAGCAGAATACACAAAGTTCTGCTCCTTGGATTATTTTATCTTTCTGTGAGTGTGTATGTGTGTGTGTGTGTGTGTGTGTGTGTGTGTGTGTGTACCTTTTGTTTTACACTTCTTGATGTTTTTTGTTTTTTTGCAGCCTGACAGAAATAATACTCAGTTGAGTTACATAACTGTGTTTTTATAATCGCCCTTCACGATTGTTCAAACTCAGGAATGAGATTGAACCTGGGTTCAGATCTAATAAAATCTCACTTAAGACAAGATAGAAAAAAAAAGTCAGTGTGAAAAATCAGTGCAGAAAAAAGCAGAAGTGGAGATTGAATGTTTTCATGTAAGGCACTAAGCACCCTGCTAAGTAAACATTAATTGAAGCAAACCCCAGCAGACAAGGTGAGAGGTCAGGGTTGGCTGAAGATCGGCTCTGCTGGAGCTGGAAACAGGGACTCAGCAGCACACTTTGCTACAGGCATTTTATCTGTGACTGGAGCACAAGCTGTCCAGGTAAAATCGCTGTCTCATTTTATGGCTAGCCTTGCTGTTAGACTTCTGAGTTGTGCTGGTTTGAGAGGAGAAACAATGGAACACAGTTTTTTTTTAAGTTTGTCCACAATTTATTCTGAAAAACAGGACTCTCTTCTGCACACCCAGACTGCTCTTTTCAGAAATGTTCCCAGCACTGTCTGAGAGGAGAGAATGTTTAAAGCAAATGGATTTATCTCTTCATCTGGACTGCTCTATTATCTTCTTTTTATAGTATTTTCTCATGTTTGCCTCCTCTTGATGGAACAGCTGATGAGAGACGGGAAACATGAGGAGCAGAGAGTAGGGGAAGACATGTAGCAAAGGGTCATGGCTGGGAGCCAAACCAGTGACCACTGTCACGAGGACCACATGCTGTGCATGCCTAAGTCACTAGGCCACCTGGTGCCCCTGTCGATCTGGTTTTTATTGCAAAAACATCCTGAAACAAGTACAGTGAACATCAGGACCTGAATTTTAAAGAAAGGAGTTTATGTGTGGAGGGGCTGAAGGGAAACTGAACTTCTATGTCCGTTCTGCTCAAGTGGCAACCTTGAGCCGTGAGAATTCAGTCCAATGCGGAAGTGTTATAAACTGCAGTTCATGGAGTGTCCGCTTGAGGCTGGCTCTGGAAGTATCTGAAACCACATACACACCAATTCAAAGAACACGATCTTTACAGCAGAAATAAACATGTTTACAGTCTGGGTTAAAAAACGTAGTCTGGATAGCTCATTTCTCCATCGGCACACACTGTACGGGGGGTGAAGTTTTTCATAATGCAGCAATTCTGAAGATATTAAGATTATGAGTTTTCCATTATGAGAGGCACAGCTGACTTGACTGACAGGCGGGAACACTGTAGCTGTTGGCTAGGAGGCTCAAAGCCCGCCTCTTTACCTCACACTAGCTCGACAGAAGTTTGGTTGAGTTCAACATTTCCAATATGTCTGCTGCCGCTGACTGGCTTCAAAACAGCGCTTCAGAAACAGATGGGTGACGTCACTGATACTACGTCCATTTATTATACAGTCTATGGTTCTGCTGCAGGCTCCACCTTCTCTCCCACCAAAGGATCAAGCACAACAGACCACATTTGCAAAACAGTCACCCTGAAATGAAATATGCATTAAAGCAACTAACAGACAGTGAACAAAAAGTTACATTATTATTTAATTTCCCACTCTAAATCTGACCCAGAACAAATAAAGAAGACTTCATATTTGTCACTTAGTTTAATGCAACTTTGAGCTAGCAGCAATCCGTCTCATTACATGATTGTTGTTTATACAGAACTTCTCAGGGTGAGCTGGGAGTGTGAATACATGCAGCCATTTTCTTATGTGTTTGTATGTGGGGGGTGGGATGATGTTTAAGCCATGCAACCAGTGCCTGCCCTTTGTGATCACTGTGAATGTAATTCACCACATTATACATATAGTATTGATATCAAGCATACTTTGCATCACCCAACACCTTGGAGATGTTGTGAGCACTACACTCTGACTTCCACTGTCCTTTAAATATCATATCCTACCTCCTGAGCCCCTGATCCTCCTTGTGTTTTCATGCTTTCAGGGACATGTGTGAATAAACACATTTGGGAGATTTTGAGGAAAACTGTCCTGACATTTTTAAGATTATTTTATATTTTCATATGTGAAAATGAACCAAATACCCCTTACTTAGTTTTCTGTCAATTAAAGCAAGCAACGTGGAGCAACTATTCATGGATGCCACTTCATAATGCCAGGCTGGAATACTGCAGCATCATAAGAAATACAAGTAAAGGCTTTACACACATGCAAGGAAAATGAGGGGATAACAATGGCACCCAACTTTCCCACAGGAGAATCTCCCAAAAGAAAAGAGCAGAGGGGGCAAAAAGATACCACAGAAGAAGACATCATGGAGGAGGGGCTCTGAACCATTTGTCAGTTCTGGAGTATAACCTGGTAGATTTTGTGCAATAACTAAAGCACAGACAGAGATGAGGATGACTCTCTTCCACTGATAAATCCCTGTTTGTTTGTTTGTTTTTGTACTCCTGTATCATATTCATGATAACTTAATTTAAATCCAGAATGAACAAAATGACTGTAAAGAGTTGTGAATTAAACGGAGAGCCCGTTTGAAGCCTTACAGGCAGTATTGAGGGAAAATGGTTCCCCGTAATGTGACAGTGTGCTGTCATACTGTATGCTCGGGTTTGTGTGAGGTCCCCTTCTTGGCCGCATGGAGGCGCCGCAGACCCGCATTCCCGCGCCCCACTTTCTCGCTTGACAGTGCAAAAAGTAGCGGAGCCGTTACAGGAAAAAGGGGGGGCTCTCTTTTTGAACGCTTTAGCTCGAGATCAGATGCTCCCTGTGCGGGCTGTGAGGGAGCAGAGAGGCAGGCAGGCAGGGAGCGCTTCTGCAGAGGGATCCGGCGATGAATAGGAGCTGAGCGCACAACTTCTCTCCAGTCCTGCTGCCACTGCTGCTGGAGTTTGCTTTAGGATTTTCTTCTTGTGACAATAAACGAGCTGGACTTTACTTCCTCTGCCAACATGTATTCAGCAGCTTTGCTACTGATGCTGGCCGTCAGGATCTACGCAGACAGCATGGAAGGACCAACAGGTAAAAGAAAGGAAATGCGCGACTGAACGCACATTTTACGCACCTGTACATCTTCTCACAGATTGAGCTGCTGCTTTAAAGTTGACTGTCAGGGTTCAAAGTCGCTGTTTTCCCACCTGTCTACACTGAAATGCTGAAGTCAGGGTTGCGTTTTGCTCTGTTTTGGGGGTCTGACAACTTCAGAAGTTATCTCTGAGTGTGTGAAAATCCGTCCTTGCTGCAGTATGCGGTTTGAACTTTCTCCATGGTGAACGCAGTGAAACATTAATATTCCAGTGGGCATGAAATTTGAAATTTCCTGCGTCCTCTTGAGTATAATCATGGCATCATTTCATTACACGACTCAGTGGCAGCCTATTGGCGAATCTCCTCTAAGGGCATCCCCTCTGAAGATTAAATCTGCAAAGTTAAACAAAATAAAGTAAAAAAAAAAGAGGAAATTGGAGGCATTACTATGCATTAAAACTCTCCCTCTTTTTCTCTCCCCACTCTCACTCCATCTCTCTCTCTGTCCAGTGCATTCAGCATCATGACTGTCATGTTTTCAGGCTTCAGCTCGTTCCTGCACCATTCTCTGCACTTATGTGTCATGTAAATCTCAATTCAGTCCTGGTGTTGAATCATCTGTATCTGGATGATAGTTTAAATCACTGCTGATGTGCATGCTGCTAACTTGCCTGAATGTTAATAAGATTGATTGAGCATAATCAGTTGCTGATTCAGGGGATAAATTGGTCGACTTGTAAGCTGTAAGTTGCAAAATCAGCCATTAGAGTCAGGTGCATGTTTAACAAATCCAGAGGAGTGTGTTTTTGCTGCTACAAACAAAACAGTGGGGATGAATAAGTAATGTCAGTGTTGTGCTCCAAATAAATGCACTTGGCAGCTGATCCAAATATTCTCTGTGCATCACTCAGACTGTGATAGACAGAAGGAGACAGTCTTTAAAGTGCTCTCAGAGAGGGAAACTGAGATTTTTCAGCCACAGTACCTGAAATCCACAGAGCCAGTATGAGACAGGAGTTCAAACCCTTTTCATTTTGCCTGTGGCGACTTTAACATTTGAACGGCTGAAGCAGTTTTTTGAAGATTTCCGAGGCCTCTGAACCTTGTCTTTTCAGGAACGTTGAGAAATGTGATGGGGGGGAAAAAAATGTGTCCCAACTCAGAGTCAAGTACAAGTGCAGCTCAGGAATGCTCTGCAACTGGTGCAGCAACGATATAAATACTCGGTTGCATGAGTGTCAGTTACACAGCCACCAGAAGCAGTTGCTGAACAGACGTGCTCTGAGCCACTCCCTGCTCTCTAGGATCAAGTTAGGCTTGTGTTGGCATGGTTTAATGGATCGAGCCAACAGTCAGATTACAAAGAACAACAGAGAAGACTGTCTCGTCATCAGCTTGCACTCGAGCAATTTATTTGTGGGAATGAATTCTGTCGTCAACATCAGACACATTTGCACGCAGGTCAACTCAAAGCTGGTGCCAACTGCTTGTGTTTGGACTTTCTATCAGCCTTCAAGACTGGCTCAAATCTTTCAATAGCACCGAGTATTGATCGAGAACAAAAAGCTGGCATCCATACCTGCTCTGATTTTTCTTTATTCACTGATGAGACGCCTCCTGATTTAGAAAATCTCCCTCCACAAAGTTATTGTTCATGTTTTTTCATTTTAGTAACATATCCGCAGCATCAAACTGCTACTTACATTATCACTCATCTATGATTAGTTGATAGTTTTGGATTTTAGAAACATGGAAAACTGACAGAAAGAGGCCTGGAATGATTCTGTAGAGCCTCAGGTGACTTATTTGAAGTAAAAACTGGAAGTTACTTCAAAATGTATTACTTTTAAAATCACCTAACATTAATATCAAACAAGAAATCAGTAAATTTCCTCTCTGTTGACTTATCAAGCTGATTTGATTTATGGTTCCAGGTATCGATGGCGGCTACTGTTTCAATAACAGTCAGGCCTGCCTGTGTTGAATAAACAATGAGTTCATCGTGACAAAGTTACTCTGCAAATATTGAAAACCTCAGTTTGTTTCAGGCAAATATATGAAACAATAACTGAATTGAGTGAAATATAAGTAACACTTTGCTGCTCTTTGTCATTTTTGAGTGGAGACGCTTTGAGCTCTGAGCCTTTTTATGACTTCTCTTTGCAAAACAGTACTGTATCCCTGGTTTTGTAAATATATTGTAAATGTACTTATTAAGTTCTGTACAAACTTTTCTTATGATATGCAAATTTACTTTTTAAATTGTCAATAATTTCTAAATAATTACTATTTTATATGCTCTTGTTTGCTTTATACTATTTTGCACTTTCCACTTTGCTGCCGTTATACTGAAAATGTCCCCGTTGTGGGACGAATGAAGGATTATCTTATCTTAACAGGATACATTTGATTACAACTTTTATCTTTGGTCTTGATACTCTGCGGTTTAGTGATTTTGACTTTTTAATTTAGAGACTAATGCAATAAATCAAAAGTAAAATACAAAGTCTCACGTAAGTCCTGTTTCTTGATTGAGATAACTTCACTTCCTGGTTTGCATCATTAGCTTTGTGTCAACTGACGGTGACTTAATTGCTTGCAGATAGTTTTCTGGAGATGCACCAATTTGTAAGCTTCAGTTCCGATTCTTGTATTGATGTTTAGAATAACAATTCAGCCGATTCAGATAGCGATATTTTTTTCATCCCCTCTTCGTGGTTCTTAAATGATTTAGGAGCTTTGATGTTTTCAAACAGCTGCTTGTCGTCTCTCCTTCGCTCTCCTTCTCTCAGATACGGTGTAAAACTTCAATATCACCAACGTGTTCTTCCAGGTTTGAACAATGAAAACAAATCACACATGTGCACATGACTCACATTGCCCTCTTGTGTCATGGCAGAGTTTAACAGGCGACTTCTCTGGCCCATAAAACATCTCTTCTCTAAGGCAGCAGCTCGTTTATACCGGCACACCGGCCTTGAATTGATGCAACATTGAGTCATAGCAGGTTATTGCAGACGGCTGATGTTGGACAATAGTGCTGATATCATCAGATGCTAATGCTAAACGGATTATTTTATTTTTATTCTGTTATTTTGATAGTTTTTGTCATTTCTTAGATACAAAAGGAGGATAGAGAGAGGATGATGCAAACTGGGGATGCTTATTGTGGACTTCTCAACACTTGTTGCCCCTTCAGACCTGTTTTTGTTCACAGCTCAGGGTCTAATTCTTCAGAGAGTGAGCTTTACAAATGTTGGCATCATGCAGCAGGATCTATAGCTGTTGCAGTTTCCTCCAACAGGTTGTTTCATGCTGTTTGAAGTGATGCAGTGCAGCTGTCGCTTTGCATTTCTGTTGTATTAAAGCAATTCTTGGGTATCAAAGTGGACTACCGTTGTGAGCTTCACATGGAGGTCTTTCACCTCAGCTCCATAGTTTCACCTCAGGAATGTGTGATTGCTGAGGCGAGGTGAAGCCTGCCGTGTAGTACACCCGGCCCCTGCTTTTTGCCGGGGCTCCAAGGACTCAGAGCAAATAGGTAATTTAATCCTGAAATGAAACCACGTGAGCGAACTCCAACGCTGAGTGGCGCTGACATGTAGCTCCAAACACTGAGAGACTGGAGGTCGGAAGGAGTTTAGCTGGAAAAGACCACACTGAAATGGGTGCTGACACAGGAAGCAGCGCTTTTTCACAGGCTGCTGGAAGGATGTAGAGAAGGTGCTGGGTGTGTATCAGCGTGGAGCCGGATCTGTGTTAATCCAACAGAAAATAGCCCGACACACGCGGCTCTCCTGGGGCAAACATGGAGGCTGTAAATGGAGAAAATGGAGCGAGGGCTCACACAAAAGGCAATGATGAAATGTGGTTGTTCTGGAGGAAATAACACAAGATTCCTTAATGGAACAATGGCGAATTGCATAATGGCTACACGGTGTTCAAGAAATGAGTACACTCTGTAATTATAGCTCATGATAATGAGGTGGCAACGAAACAAGGGCGGTTTTCACATCGTTTTAAAATAGGTAGAACAATCAGTAAATCTGCCGGTATAAGCCGGCCCACATTGTTTACTGGATGGTTACAAGTCTCAGAGCTGAGGGACTTGCACTCTGAAGCACTAAACTAAACAACTAGGCTGATAATTGTGCATTTGGCTGGAGAAAAGTGGATGCAATTAAGCTTGAAATGGATAAAAATGACCAATTTGTGATGATTCAGTGCAGCCCACATAAAGTGCTAACCTGTCTGAAGCAGCATTAGAAGAAAATTGCATAGAACCAGCAGTAAGGAGCCAGTTTCTTTTTAGTTTAAATAGAATAGTCGAAAATTAAATGCATGAACACAATCAAATTGCAAAAGCAGACAGACAGACAGACAGACAGACAGACAGACGGAGCTGGAGCCAGCAGATCGTCCTGGCTGAGGTGGAACCAATCAGGCCTCTCCTCACCTTTCTCCTCTTCTTCAGGGTCTTTTCTAAAATGTTAATTGCCTCTTCTGTTTGTCTCCAGCATCCTCACTCTGTCCTCCTCGCAGAGATCTATGGGCAGTGCAGCTAAAGCAAACGTGCAAAGCAGTTCAGCAGAATCATAATGTTACTGTTAATCAGCGGTTGAAGAGAGCAGAGAGACCTGCAAACTGAACACACAATCATCTCTGTTTATTCAACAACATATATTTGTCCTGTCATTGATACAGGTGTCGGGCCTGCTGTGTAGTGAATGATGCACATTTTCTCCCAGGGTGAAGAGGGCGAAATGTTTCCTTGAACAGACCTCTTTGTGTAAGCTGCAGCTGTACGTAGTATCATCCATTGTCATCAGTTAAGGGTTACAGTGTGTTGTGTGTTATTGAGGTTAAAGTACAAACTGAGGTAGATTTGGAGCTGTGAGGTGTTACAGATACATGATGATGGATTCAGGAGTTTTTAAAACAGTCTGATTTTAGGTGAAATCAATTCTCTGGTTTCAGATATATTGACCGATACGGTGAGACATTGATGTGAAGTATAAAGACAGAACTTTTTAATGTGAATCTATGAGGACTGTGGATGATATTTGTACTAAAAGCATCATGCAAGGGTACTCAGAAAACTACTAAACATATCATGCATTGTCAATGAGTTGGGTACCATCTCGATTTTAGCAATTCTGTTCCATTTCTGATTATCGATTCTGGTTCTTATCGATTCCTGATTTAGATTCCATTATTTTTGGAGAGTATTTTTACTAATGAATACTAAAAGAACAAAACTTATTGTGCCTCTACTGTTTGGACATTTAGGCTCTCAAAAGTGAACTATGACATAGCAGGACAGAAAAAGGTTCTGTGTATGAAGAATCTGAGAAATTTGGAACCGTTTTGTGGTACCCAAGCCTAATAGTCAACCAGTTCAAGTGGGCGCCCATAAATGTAAAAAACATGGACACAGTCAAAGTGATGTCACTCATTGTTTGTATCTTTATTCAAATATGTTTAAAGAAATGTACAGAAGTGCATACATGACAAAAGCATAAAATATAAAAAGCAATCCTAAACGTCAGCTAACATCTTCAATACAAACTGTTCAAAGCTTGATCCGAAATGGCAACAGGACTTGGTAGTTGCCTTTTAGGGTCAAGCTTTGAATTACCTTGACCTGAGCCCGTATGCACGTCCAGCCATTACACAAATGGGACTTAGCGTTAGCCGCATGCACAACTGTAAACAATCGGCCAATTAACTAATTGTACCATGAAAGTGAGGCTGGTGAAAAGCGTGATATGTCCAGGGAACTTCCTGGAAAACCTCTATCCAACAAATTCAAATTGTGCATGCCTACTAGGCATAAATAACAATAAACATGGCGAGCGGTACCGCTGTGACTGAGAGAAGATCAAGAAAAAACTATTCCTCAGCGGGAGAAGAAATGGACATTTCATTAGAAGAATATAGAATGAACAAACAGCTGTTATCAGCAAGTCAATCCTCAAAGATAACAAACAAGGAGAAAGGGAAAGTTTGGCTTCAGATCTTCAACCGGGTAAATGCGTGTGGTGTTTCTGAGCCCACAGAAGAGGCACGATGTCCTCCATCCTTTAAACAGCCTAACAGGTGTGGTAATCCTGCCGTTAGCACCTCTAATGGTGGGGTCTACCTCCATTTAATGTAACACTTTGTTGGGGCGTTAACCAGGCTCATGCAGACCGCCAATCAATTTTTTTCACCATTAGCACAAACGGCCCCGTTTTCATTGCTAATGGCTGGACGTGCACACGGGTGTTAGAAAGGGAGTAGGGTCGAGTATACACTTATTTTATGTTTTCATCAGAAATGCACAAAAGTCTAAAACCACAGAGTCAATACCAAAATAATAAAAGGTAAATAAGTGATTTCTGGAGAGGGGATAGGAAGCCCTGAGATTGAGGTCGTTTTGTTGGAAGTGCTGACTCCTGCTGACTTTTGGCTAACCGGCAAAGAGGTGTTACCAAGAGGGTGTTACCAAATCACTCATCCCTTATTATGTTTGATTCTGCGTAACTCTTAGACAGAATATAATCAACAGTGAAGGGGAAAACAGTTTCCCTCTGTACAGTTGTCACATGTAATAAATTGAGGTAACAATAACCCAACATTGCTTTTGCATCGGGCTGTAAAGGTTTTTACCTCTGCTGTAAAAATGTGAGCTCAAAGGCTTCCAGGGCTTTTGGAGGCAGCATCAAGAGGACACTTGAGGAACTGCAGTATTCTGGGCTTCTGCCTGCTACACAAACTACTTGATGACATCATTTCAGGATATTTAAAGCATTTTATTAATTTAATGTTTTGCAAAAGAAGTCTGAAATCACGCTGTTATTTCAGTGATACAGTGTGATGATATGGCCTCACAGATGTAGCCTATCAGACTGGCTCTAAATGATACTATTACTAAATGCTTTATCTGTTGTTATGATGTGATCTGTAAAAGTATTCACATCAGAAAGCATAAACACTGATACTGATACACAGCAGAGGCCTGTGTGCCCTGATTACGTCATTCTACAGATAAATCTATCAAAGTTAGCCCGATGGTCTCAGATGTAATAATCGTCCGCAGATCTCTCGTGCTCTTGTTTAGCGGGGCTTTGTCTTTCATCCAGATGTTTGTCATTCATGGCGGTAGCAATCAGACCATCTCCGACCATTATCCTCTTATGCAATATGTTTATGACGCTAATCTCACAGTGCTGCTGTTGCTCTGCGTGCCTGTCACCACCGTGCGTTGTTAATGGAGCTGACAGTTCTGCCAGACTGCCTTGGCCTGGACCCACGAGGCGTCTTTGCGGGGAGAAGAACCAGGACAGGCGTCGCCTCTCCAGGTGTTATGTGTTGTTTTTTTCCTTCCCATCAACAACAAATCATTACAGAGCAGATGGAGTTGTGCCAGCAGGCATCACGCTGCCTGTCAAGCTGATCGCGAGACATGTTGAGACAATAAAGTTAATTTGTTCACTTTTAGGCGTCCTCTTGTGTTGGTGAATGTCGTCGTTGGAATTCAATTTGGAGCACTTTAAAGGAAGCTGCTGGGTTTGTGATTGCCGTTTCTCACTCTTCCTTCAGTGACTCATTTCATTGCTTACAAAGCTTTTATTTCAACAAGCTCTGTAATGATCTGCTGCACGGTACGCCTCATGAAGCAACTGGAATAGTTGAGAGGAAAAGTGCGCATAGCATGAACTGCTCAGCTGCTGCTGGTGGAGTTTGCATGTTGGAATTGTGTTGTGCTGCAGGTAGGCAGACGGATGCTGTCATTATGGAGTCTCACAGGAGGGACCTGCTGCTGCTGCAGGAACAAAGGCCACAGAGTTAAAGAAGAAGAGGTTCTCAGGCCTCAGCTTGCTTCTTGTAAAATTTCTCAAAAAGCTCAGAGTACAGTGCTCTAACCCTTTCCTCATTCAATATAAGAGCTCACCGGCTGACCGATCATGTCTCAATTTGTCTGCAGAGAATGAGAGTGAGGGTGATGCTTTGAAAGCAGCAGGTTACCTGATTGCAGTAAAGTCATTTCACAGACAACAATATCTGTCTCTGAAAACTTCACCACCTTTCATGTCAGAAAAATGTCTCCTAATTCCTCTAACAGAAGGAAATATTGTCAAACCAGACAGGAACACTTTTGCTGTCAAACCTGACAGAATGAACCTGAACTATTTCACCTTAAAACACTTTTAACATTTCTGGGCGGCCTTACAGACAGTGCTGATGTGCGAGCGTTCCTGAGCCTTGTTGTTGCTCTGGCGGTGTGTATCGACTTCCCTTCACAGAGAACATTGCAGCTGTGTCTCAATTATAAAAACAACTGTTTCTCCAAGAAGGTTTGGAGAGTGAAGAGCCCTTACAGTATAAAGCTTACAACATTAAACATACGCAGAAATAAATTACTCTCATTTAATTTGCAACATAATAAGTTTGTGATGATGAATTGAAGCTATGATAAAAAAGCTGCCAAACATTCTTTCAAGTGACAGACCGCTGATGATCATATAAACAAGGGAGGACATTTTGACAACCTTACTCTAAAGCATAGGGGATTTAACTAAAATGTAAAGAGGTCCAGTTAGAGAAAATGTCTTGAAGCAATGATCT
This sequence comes from Notolabrus celidotus, assembly GCF_009762535.1. Classification (NCBI taxonomy): domain Eukaryota; kingdom Metazoa; phylum Chordata; class Actinopteri; order Labriformes; family Labridae; genus Notolabrus; species Notolabrus celidotus. Next base: position 5,624,910 of record NC_048287.1, on the reverse strand, counting down.
AAAGATCATGTCTGACTATTTAGTGTGCTAGATCTGCATGTGATCAATACCCGACTGTCAAATCTAATGAATTCAGTTAGATTCAAAAACTATCTGACAATATTTAAACACATATCAGGGTTTCCAACTTTGAGTGTCTGCCTGGAGTGAGATTATTATGACATGGACCTTATCTCAGGCACTTTGTCACATGTACTTATTTGGATCACATAGGATGTAACATAAGAATGGACAGTGGTGTACTCAGGCTGTTTAAAGGGCAGGGGCCAATAAAATATAAAGAGCACCTACTTTTAAACCTGATACTCAAAGTTTAAGGTTAAACTAAATGTGCAGAATGTAACACTTAATTCTCTGCATTCTGGTGAACATGTATGTGACCATTTGTGCTGCAAATTCAATTATGCAAAAGAAAAACACAAACTTATTGATACATAAATAATAAAATAATTTAAATCCCTGAAAGGTTACACTCTCCTAAAATCTGATCTGTTATTTTTTACGAGTTCTCATTAAAACTGAGTAGTTCAATAAAATCAGAGGTAATAGATAACTGATTAAACACTTAAATCTTCAAACACTTTCTGGGGTGTTTAAATGAACTCCCAAACCTGTAGCAGTCAGGGGTCCCAATCATTCAGGGAAGAGATTACAGGGATAGCTGAGCTAAAATAAGGGATGCTTTGCAACCTTTTGGTTTTTGCTGCAGTAGTTAGGCTAAAGCAAATTCAAGTTTCAAGTCTGAGGTATGGCAGCATTTTGACTCTCCCTGATATTCCTTAAGAAAAACATGTCAATTCACAGCCAGGGGCATAAGCTGCACTTCAGTTTATTTAAAGAGATTGACCCTATTTGTTTTAATATTTAATATTTTCATTTGGGAATTGTTCACTTTCCATTTATTTATAATTGTTCTGAAATTTTCCAACAAGGTATTTTTATTCGGTCATTTTAAGTTTTTTTGCGAGGTGCTGAAAAAAAGTGTAGTGGTTTTATTTGAGTTAAAACACACCTTAAAAATGAAAAAGGATTACTTTGTTCACAAAGAAATATAAGAGAAAAAATACATATTGCAACAGTCCATATCTGAGAATTGAAATAAAATAATGGTTATACAATTTTTGAGTTCAATCCAGTTTTGAACCAAAAATTGGGATTCCAATCGAATCGTGGGTTGAGTGTATCCTTACATCCCTATTCAGTTGTAAGACAGCACTTAGGAAAATGGCAAATTTAATGCATGACTTCTTCTGTTGAAGCACATTATAAACTGAAAAAGGCTGTTTGAAAATGTCTCTCTGGGTGTGAAGAATCCAAAGTTATTATTATTGATGTCAGGTACTCTATAAGCGCTGTTTCAGAAGGTTTCAAAGGACACCTTGCAAAGCTCTACAAAGAGGAAGCAGACAAAGCAGGTGTAAGGGATGTGGGCATACAGGGGCACTTGTTCAAAGCCCTGGAATGCACTCAACATCACAGATTGATGAAAGATAACAGTGTTGAGTGTTGGAGGGAGGATTTTTCCGTCCTGCGGTATAGAAATCATTGCTCTGAGCACACAGACATGGCAGCTGAGATTGATGATATGGGATCCTGTTGGTTCTAGCAGAAACTGTGTGCTTGCATTACGGATGAGTTGGACACAGCGTTGAGATATGCAGGAGCATGACTGTTCTGCAGTGATGGCTTCTCGTCCGTAATGTCCACTCCTGCTCTCCGTCAGATTCCACCGCAGCTGCCGTTACCTCCTGGATTTGTCACCGCTGCTGACAGCCAGCCGTGAATAATCTTTATGAATATTCCTCTATCGCTCCTGCAGTTTAGCCGACGGCGTGTTTACACTCTGCGGCTGAACCAATTGTCCGAGCTTATTCCCCGGCCATGAAACCTGTGGTCGGACCTGTCGCAGCTGATGACAGGATGATGCAAGGCACGATGCTGGCAGCCGACAGGAAACTTGCGCCGCAGCAGAGACGACGACCACTCTGCAGATTCAAGAGTGAGGTCAGAGTTCAGCCACAGGATGATTTTGTGGTGGTGCTGTCAGCAAGTGTCGCTTCAGATTGGGATGACATCGGGGGCCAAACTGCAGGAATAGCATTTCTCTCGCCTTCTTTCCTCTCAGCTGAAAGAACAGCTTGATGCCAAAAGCTATTTCTTTTCAGCTCTGCTACCTCTTTTTTATCTCCCCAACTTTCCTCTCCTGGGCTCCCATGCTCAGTCCCTCGTGTTATTAATGTAGAAGACCGTGCTGATAAACTCGAGTTGGATTAACCGTCAAACTACAAACCTCTTACATCTTCCCCCTCATTTTTGTGAGATACCAAAAAAAAAAGTGAAACAGTTTGTGATATGGAGCGAGACCCGGGGTGTGTGGGTCCCCGGGTGGCTGTAGATATTACTCTTTAAAAAGTAGCCGTTTAAAGTTATCAAACCTGTGGGCCTCCCAGAGTCCCAACGGTGCACAAGATATATTAAAAGTTGGAGAGAAACTTGTAAGAAAAAAAAAGTCAAATTATTAAATAAATAAAACGACAGGTCCCCCGACGAAGCCAACAAGGGCACTGCGGCAGCACCTGCTCACCCCTGTCAAGGTTAGCAGTGACCCTCCTGTGCACAGCAGGGGAGGTTCTGCAGCATGAGCAGCAACACCTGCGTGTCTGCTATCACTGCGGGGCATCTTCATCACCGCCTTCTTCACTTCCCCCTCCTGTAAGTAAATTTGGATCAATGCCACTTTTGTGACTCCATGCTGCCCTTTTTCTGGAGGATCCAACTTTGTAATAGTAAACATGAAGCGTCAGATCTCCAGAGTGCATGCTTAAAAAAGGAGAATGGAAGGTGGGGGTTGATGGGTAATACTCCCCCTTCCATCTGCAAGTACTCCAGAGCTGCTTTTGAACACATCACCCAAAACCTTGTCTGTGCAACTCCTCTCAGGATCAGTGGAAACAGCTATCCTGCTCAAAAAGCTCTCTGTAAAGACAGGAACAAGAATCAATAACCATTCAAATAGAGAGATAGAGGAGCAGTGATCCATCCTTTCTCTTCTGATACCAACTTCACAACCTTGCCTCAGGGTAGCTCCTGTTTCCAAATACTGGTGTCAGAGCTACTGGGCCAGAAAACGCTCAGTGCAGTTCATGATATTATTAAGGTTGAATACTGGTAAAAAGAGAAGACATTTTTCATGTATTGGCAGATATACAACCAGTTTTAGCCTGTAGTTATTATCTGGCATTAACAACCAACTATCACCATCACTTTTTAGAACTCTATCATTATTAACTGGACCAAAAACACTGATAGTGTTTTTTTTTCACTGCTCTTTATCACCTAGGATGTTGCCAGGTATGCATCGTGCATCAGTAAACTCACTAGCCATGCATCCCATTTTATCTTTTTCATGCAGAACAATACGGCAGAGCTGCCCAATCCTCAAATCTTTCAGTCTATTAATAAAGCTCTAACTCTGTGTCGTCCTCTGTCAGTCTCTCTGGCTGAACTGGCTAATAAATGAATAAAGTTGTATTAATGTGTAAACGTTACCATCTGTCCTTTTGTCCTAGTTTACAGAAGAAGTGGTGAGTTGCTGTCTTGTGTGTGAGTGTGTGTGTCAGTTCCATTTAACTATTTCACCGTGGTCAGCAGGTACGATTGTTAGCGTGCTAACCTGCTGAAGGACTGATGTCGTAAACAGAGCGTGGATCGCCGCATGCGGTTCCAGTAAGCTGCAAGTATGTTTGAGATGACTGATTGTGCTTGGAGCAAAGAGACTGTGATGTCTTTTAATTAAAAATACTTGAACCATACAATTTCTCAAGAAAGGACTTGTTAAATTTCCCAGAGACCCCCTCATGTTACTACCTGTGTGTCCTTGGGACTCATTGATGTCCCTGATGATGTGATCTGTTTGTTCTGGAAAAGAGGACACTGCAGTTAAAGCCCTTAAAACCTTACAAATCATCAATAATGGAGAGCCAGTTTGGCTTTGTGTACCCGTTTTACGGAGGCTGTAGTCCTTGTTGCAGCAGAAAAAGACCCTGCTGTGACCCACTCCCTGCATCTCATGTCTCTCTTCAGCTGTCCTATCTAAGAGAGTCGAAAGGACCTCTACAGGTATATAAGTATGCTCAGGTGTGCACCTTGTTTCTCCTGTTGGGAAAGTCATTTTTCCAGTCTCATTATTATGTTTCTCTTTTTTTTACATTTCAATGAAAAATTTGACAATGTAAGCTTGTTTGCCAGTTACAATGTCATGCCATTTAAAAAAATAAGAGAGGTGACAGAGTCCTGAAGATAACATCAAAACAGAAACCTTGGCATTGCATTTTTTCTTCATGCAACCAATGTCAGTATATGCTTTTTGAAAAAATTTAAAAAGCCATATGAAAAAAGTTCTCCACCTCTGCGTCTGTGTCGTCAGTGGCTGTTAGTTTTGCTCCTGCAAAAGGAGCGCCATTGCAGAGACCTCGACCTGCTTTAGCCCCCTGCTGAGCATCTCAGCCAGGTGCAACAACTTCAGCAAGTGGGCTTGAATCATGCTTTAAATGGCAGCACCCTGATAGCTGAGAAAAGCTGTTGTGATCACATCTTTTGTAACTTCAACTTGACACCTGTGCTCTTTTTCTACTAAATGTTAAATATATTGAAGAGTTGATTTGCAAAAAATGTTTTTTTTCTATTACTAGCTTTAGGTATTATCAGTCAGCTGAAGGTGGGTGGCTTTGACTAAGTAAAAATGACATTACTAATTAGAGGTATCTTAAAAAATGTAACTTTATTACATATATATTATAAAAAGAAATATGCTGTTTTGAAAATGTATAAAAACAGAATTATCTGTTTTTACAGATGAACTCTACATACATATATATATATATCAATCTCAATCGATCTTTATTTGTATAGCGCCAAATCACAACAAACGTTATCTCAGGACGCTTTTACAAACATAGGAGGTCTAGACCACTCTATGTCAAATATATAATATATATATATATACATACATATATACCCCTCGCCTATTCAGCATGAACTTGTGCTTTAATTATTTCCCTGTCAGATAGCGTGATGTTAGGAACTGTGCTAACACTTCTGCAACGAGTGCTCACAGCTTTACACCATCAGTTCCCACTGTGATGAGGAAAAACTAAGTTTACAGAACGATGTGTGAAAGACGTTTCCTGACAAACTTGTGTGGAAGGGAAATTAATAAACTGCTGTAGGCGCTCCTGCTTGGAATAAAACTTTTAACTCTGGTGATGCCATCTCAGCCGTCTGTCCTTGTTTTCTCTGTTTTTAGTGAGGACTTGTTTCTTGTAAGTCAGATCGTTCTCCTCCTACCGTCCCTGACTTCTAAGAAGAGGCCTCCTTGGCAATGACTCAGACGATGGCTGGATTTTGGTGGTTTTAAGATTCAGCATCACCTAAGCCAGTATCTGCTGTGTTTGCCTTCCAAGCCTGTCTGCGTCTGTAGCGAGTACAAGGGTGTCAGCCTCTGTGGCCTCTGAACCCAGACAGATAAACGTAAAGGATTACATTCATGAGCAAGAGGCTGAGGGATCTGGAGCTGCATGGGAATGAGTGAGCTGCAGCATCTTTGCATTCACAGAGGAGCCTGTTAGCCTAGCCAGAATGATTGGACGTATATACCTGTAAGATCCTCATTCTGTTTTATGAGATGTACCTCTGCCGGCGCCAGGAGCGTGATGCTGCGGGTTTTATAAGCTTGCCTTACAGGAGGCTCTGAATCATTGATTTAATATGAAGAAACCTGAGGCGCAGGTGCAGCTCTTTCAGGTGAAGAAGGAGAGAAAGAAGCAAAGAGTGAAGGAAGTTGGAGAGGAGAAGAGTGTGTGGAGTACCGGAGGGGGGTCAGGGGATTATTGATCACATTGGTGGAAGCTGTTGTGAAGCAGCACGGAAATCAGCTGGTGGTCATCTGTCTTTCTGTGGTGCAACTCCTCCGCAACACCTTTCATCATCCCTCCGCTGTCTGATCCAGCCGGCCCGCCCAGGGTGAACGCGACTCTGGGAGGGGAGGCGTCTTCAGATCAGCCACCAAACATGTGTGTCTCTGTGCCCTCCTGGTCTCCACCCCTAATCTCAGCATCAATGGAGTGTGAGCAGATGGCACCCTGACCGAGGTCACGGAGCCCGTACACAATAATAATAGGCTAAGAGAGGATGATGAGGCTGGCCCAGACACCGGAGGGATGATGCTCAAATGACCTGAGCAGACATAAAAAACAGATCTACTTTGTTTGCCCTTGCATATGGCTGCAGTTGACATATGTTGTTTGTGAGTTGGCTTGAATAGCCCCTTCTGTATGTTGACCTAGAAAAGTGACGAGAGCAGTGGAAACTCGCCATCATAAGGCTGCAGTGGTTGAGTCTCATTCTGAAGCCCCTTGCTGGTGTTGATGTATTATAAAACTAAAGGAAAGTCTGCACGCAGGAGCAGCACTGGCTCTGGAGGCTGTGTAAAAACTGGGTTACTCATGGAGTTAAACTGATGTTGCTTTTTAAGATGCAGCCCGTCTTTTAGCATGGATGTTGTAGCTGCTGATTATTAGTTAAGTCTTTAAAATTCATGCCTTGAGGGAAGCTACATGATTTTTCATATATTTCATTATCCAAGAAAAACAATGCAGGGTTAAAAGTAGAGTTTGGCCACAGCACATTTAAAGGGGGTGAGCTAATTTCATGCCAGCACTTATTTTTACTAATTTTATGCAAAAACATTTCCCAGAATATCGACTGTTGGGTTTCGTCCAAAGTGTAGCAATCATTTATGCGTAATAGCATCTGACAGAAGCATTCAAGCCATACAAGATTTATCAAACGCAGGATGTGTGTTTCAGGGAGATTTTTCAAGGTTTTTTGGTCAATACTCCAAAAACTACAATTTTAATCTGTGTTAAATGTAATGGGAATGTCTGTAAAGTGGTGGGTCATTTAATGTTTGTAAAATCAGGAGGGTGAATGAAGTTCAACTTTGCTTAGCATGGTTTAACTCTGCTTTTTTCATTAGCACTTAGAACGCAGCACACGTTATTCTACAGAGATGAAAACTGCATAAAGGGCAAATAAAGAAAAGAGACAACAGTGACATTTTCAACCCAAAGGAGCATATAATAATCTTCACCAGTAAATAAACAAGCTCATGAAGTGGACTGGGTTTGGGAGTTCAAAGCATATGGGTTGTTTAAACTTGGACATAGCCTCAGTGATGTCGCACATTGGTTTCTGAAGCGTAGTTTCAAAGCCCGGTGATGGTGGTCACCGTATACGAAATGCTGACTCATCCCAACTTTCGGATCGACCTAGCGAGACACAAAGGGTTGGAGCTGAGGTCGGGCCTAAGCCTCCTGGCAAACCGAACCATAGTGTCAGTCGGTGCAGCCACAGCACTCATGATTGCCGCGATTGTGGAGAAATGGAGGAGAACCCAAGATGCAGACTTGAGATAGACAAACTAAAACTTACTATAAACAAATCCACAGAAAAACAAGAGCACTAAGAGAACTGGGAACACAGAACACAGGGAAGACATAGACACGGTGAAGATGAACAATGATCCAGCAAGGGACAGGGGAAACAGAGGAACTAAATACACAGAGTCATCAACACAGGTGTGAACACAGGACACAGGTGAGACTAATGAGGGGTATCACAAAAGGAAGGAAACACACAAGGACAGGAAGTAAAACTAAACTGGAGACACAAGGATTCAGAACTTCAAAATAAAACAGTAAACACAAGACCAGACTAAGAAAACACAAGACACAGACCACCAAACACACAAGGGAGACAAAGGACAACCCATAACAGAACAAAGACAGGAGGAACCAAGGCATGAAACACAAGGAAAAAAACAAACACGACAATCATGCCTTTTTATGACAAAGAAAACTTTGAAATCTTCAAAACAAATGAGTTTTAAAAAATCACCCCCCATGTAGTGTGTACAGATAGATAAACGGGCTATTCAGACTGAAACAGTTTTTGTAATTGGCTGTAAACGTGTTATTCCTGACTAAAGATGAGCACTGGAACATGGGTGTTAATGGGGATCCCTTGGTTTTTGGAGGCAGCCCCAAGGGGACACTTGAGGAACTGCACATTTTCCAGAGGTTTCCTCTGTGTTTTTTTCATGTTCAAATTTTTCTTTATTTCATTTCATTATGTGCTAATCTTAAAGCTCTGGGCCAATGACTGAGTTAACCCAACTTTATTGTTTTTGAATAAAAGTTGTGAGCTGTTCAGGTTTCCTTGGGGCAATTATTCAGGTCTGCTGATTTATTGTGGCTGTAGGGCTTTAAGGGTAAGTAAAGCAAGGTATTGTCAGCATTACTGCGAAAAAGAAATATTACACTCACGGATAATGTGGCCCAAAGGAAACATTTATGTAAAAATGTCAAACCTTGGGGACACGGCAGGAAAAGGCTGAGCTTCAACCTTGGAGCCAGAGGTTTGAACAGGTTCCTGACTCAGCCGTAAGAGAAGGTCATTTTTAACTTTTCTTTTTTTTCAACATGGCATCTCTCATCCTGATTTTCCTCCTCCTGGCTTTATAATGTTTGTCCAGTTTTTCACAAAGAGGGGATTTTTAAATTGTCAGCAGCCACTTACTTCAGAGAGGAGTTAGGGTAACCCAAAAGTTGTTAACAACAAAGAGGAATGCATATGTAGAACAATGTGTGACATGTTTGTCATTGTCGCCCCTAAGGGACGTTGCACATAAATTGCTCCGGCCTCAATCCATGCTGCCACGCCCACGCAGCTCTGCAGCAAATCCCAGACATCTCTAATTATATGCGCACAAAAGTAGGCTATGCATTGTTTTCATATCTCTACATGCACCCCCCTCCTTCCTCCACTTTCATCCCCCACTTCCACTTGCCAAACTGTCACCCACTTTCTGTCAGGATGGTTGTTAATTAAACCTGCCAATCACAGAGAGGGAGAATGGAGGAGGTGGTAGTATAGAGGAAGGAGAGAGTTCTTTACTTTCCAGAACTTGATTTACAGCCGTGCTTACTTTATGTTCATAAAACAAGTCACATCTTCATTGAAGAGGCTGCAGCCAAGGACGGTAACAGTTGACTTGTCCTCACTCAGTGTACGCATGAGTGCATGGAGGGAGGGTGGGGTAATTAATATGGGGGCAGATTAGGGAGCCTGTCCAGAGCGACAGCTGTTTTTCTCTTCTGTCTTCAGAGGGAAGAAGAGAGGTGGAGTTATGTACCACCGACCACAGACTGCTATAAGAAGTACATGACAAGCCTCAGTGTGGAAATGTTTTACACCTGCATTTGTTGTAACGGCCAAATGAGGGTGACTCGAGTGGTTGCAAAAAGAAGTATGATTGTATCAAACTACTTTAGAAAATTAGCTCAGCACATATTTTCCTAATGAATTAAGGTTCCAGTGGCTAGTTTGAAGTGTTTTACGCAGCAAAATGGTCCATTTGGAAGCTTCGGTCCAATTTAATGGAAATAAACACAATAAATCATCGTGTGCTCAGCGTTGATTATTCTGGTACTGATATCAGAGTTTCCCTCTGATACAGCCTACACTGCAGAATCTGATTTTTTTTACAATGATCTAATTTTTAAAAAAAAAAAAAAACATGGAATGAATGTGTTTTTTTTATTTTTTTTTTTAAGTTATTCTATCAGGCTTTTTTTTGCCTTTCTGTGATAGGACAGCTGAAGAGAGACAGGAGGGACTAGAGGGTGGAGGAGGACATACAGCAAATAGAACTACTGGCAAACTGCATCACTCTATATATCATGACAGAATGACATGTTTAACACCAGCCAGCAACTGTTTCAGATTGTATATGTTGTCAATTAGGATGGAACAACCTGTTGTCATTTACGGGGGATGTTAAGCCACAGTGATGAAGCTGCCTGCAGTGTCTGCAGACATTATGTGATTATTTTTATAATCAGCCTTGTAAGCACAGGTAACAGGTATAATATTATCTTAAAATGTCAATCATCAGTCTCTCTCTAGAACACACCGTCTCAAAATTGGTCTTGCTTAATTGAGCTTTTTGATCGGGCATCTGTGACAGCAGGAGCATCATGTTTACATTGTACAGACTCAACATTCACAGCAGTCGGATTATTAAGCTGCTTTAAAGCTGGGGTTGGTAGTCAGATTTAGATACACTTGTTGTTATACTGGTTAAAATGATTTCATGAATCAATACATAAAAATGTGTTCTTAAAAAAGAGTGAAAAAAAAAGCCGCTATCTACAGCTGGAGTAAACCTGGGAAAACATCAACCAATCCCTGTTTTTGGGGTCCAAAATTTTAAACCAATCAAATCCCGTCCTGCCGTTCTGCACGCCTCCTGCGTGTATATTTCATGTTTGTTTGTGTTTTTAACTTTCACTATGAGAATGTTTTGGTGTTTTCTTACCGCTGAGTGAGACTTTATGTTTTTTAAGTCATATCTCAGACATGGTGACGGGACTATTACTATTATTTGGACTATATTGGACGTGCACACATTACATTTGCAGTGGTTAAACCCAATATTATCCACCCTTAGTCTATGTTAAACATGAGCCTGAGCCCTTTGCACACTACATGTCCTTGCTGTGTGCTCCATGCTTTCACCCTGTGTGTTGTCCATGTTTAATTAAGAACCCACTTGAGTGGGATTACAGAACAAGGCGGGTTAAATCTTCAGAGGCAAAGAAGTGAGAATATCGGTGGAACAGCTTTGAAATGTGCAGCGAAACTGGCGCAGTTTGGGCGTCTAAAAACATTATACACTTTGTGAGTCCAGTGTATACCCAAGCTGGTTTACTATAAGTCCTCACTTTTGTATTCTTCTGCGTTATGAAGTTCATTTGTTTGTGCTTGATTGGGCTGGAGGCATGCTTTTATTGTTGCTTACTGGACTGCTCACTGGAACACAGTTGTGAGACGGCTCTAAACAATAACCTGACCTACAGCTGTCTGAGAGAGTGCTCACTAACACTAACAGACTAACAGACGTGCATGCATTAGTGTGAATTCAGTGTGTGACCATTATATCATCATATCTGAGCCGTCATCACCATCACTACACCTGCTGCTTCTATCATACAAATGCTTACAAGACTGAAGGTCTACTCTTGCTGAGAAGTGCTGCTACTATGACATCAAATCATACCTCTCAGGAAAAATGCCATGATTATAACTTTTTCTGACTCTTAAACTCAGATTTTTTAAAGTAAAGATGTTAAATATTTCTGTCATAGTAAATCACTTCAAGATTCTCAAGTGGGGGAAATGAATCTCCTTGTAAGAAGAGATGTACCGGTACACTCAGCCCACAGTATGATATGATTCATGATGCTGTATTCACAATATGATTTTTAATAGTTCTTTAAAGGTATCAGTGACCTAGTTTAAGCTTTGGTGAAAAGATGGCGTTATAAATCTGTTATTTTTGATGCTTATATGTTGCCGTTTTCTCTGCCTTGGTGTGGGAAACACTGGTGGGTCATCCTCCTGCTGCTTCTACCATAACCAAAATTCAGCACCAGGCGTAGGTGATATGATAACGTCCAACAGGAGGCAGATTGTGACTAGGGATGGGCATTTCAAGCCAGAATAATGTTTGATAATCCTTCGATGATTATTTGATTAATCACCTGTCCCATTAGCGGCCCGTTTGTGTGGCAGTCACGTTAACCAGCAGCAGGACGAGGTGCTGCTAGTAGCGGGCACTGACAGCGTCTGTCTCGATCTTTATGTCGGTGTTTCTGTGACACAGCCTGGTGTGTGTGTTTACATTTTACAGCCATGCTCAGTCTCTGGAAATACGTGTGTAGTAGTGTGAGATTCAGAAATGGAGAAAATCACAGTGATTGTCGCTAATGTTTTCTTCTTCTTTAGCTATTTAATGCAGTTAGCATTCTTCTTCTGTTATTTAATGCAGTGAGCAAACAGCTTTAAGACGCTGTATAGCCACCGTCTGGCGGGAATACTGTATTACAACCAGGCACCGGTAAAAACCATGAAAAATTGTACTTTTAAAATGAGAACATATTCAAATTAACTCTTCAATTTGTACTAAGTGAATGAATATTCCAATATTCGGAAATCATTCCTAATAGTGACCTCTTTTGTTCGGCATAATATCAGTAGCATTTCTTTGCCATGGATAAGTTGAGATTAAGTTTAATTCCTTTCAGCATTATGAGCCTCACTGAAGACATATGATCCATAGAATAAAATAGGATATGTAGGCTGTAAACATGTTTATTTCTGCTGTAAAGATCCTCTTTTTTAAATTGGTGTGTATGTGGTATCCGTTACTTCCGGAGCCAGCCTCAAGCGGATCCTCGATGAACTGCAGTTTTTAGCACTTCCGCATTGGACTCATACTTTCAGACCGGAGGCTGCCGCTCGGTTTATTTAAATGTTTCACTGTTCCCAAACAAAGTCTACAATATATAACAACTGTGTCATATCCCTGTATGTATCTGCCTCACAATCACGAAAGCTAAGCGTATGTGTACTCAGTTTTAGCTGATGTTATGCAGTTCTCTGGATTGTGGGTCCCTGCCTCAGGTCCGACCTCTAACTCCTGCTGGTCTAAGATAAGACTGGGTTGCCTGGGGGCATTTGTCGGCGCGGTTCACCAGAGGGCACCGGGGCTGTTTGCTCGATCCAAACTCTGCGGTTAAAAGAGGGGGAGGAGAAAAGGGACTGAGTGAGCATGTGGGTGTGTGTGGGTGTGTGGGTTTTGACCTAGCCCTGGGCATGAATAAAAATGTCCAGTAATTGCCTGATTCTGTCACTGAGATCATTACCACAGGTGTTTCAGTCCTCACAGGCTCAGGCAGGGGTGTAAGCCTGTGGAGCTTCAACAGAAAAACAACCTGACTTTTTTAAAGAGTTGGCGTGAGGTTATAATGATTAGGTAGGTAGAGGCCCTTTCACTGTCACTAAATCTGACAGTTGGTCTTAATGATGTTGACATTTCCAATATGCTTGGGAGAAAATGTTTTTCGAAGCAATGGCCCTCGTGTCTTCATGTTCTGAAAAACAAAATCACTGGCATGTGAAATTTGCGTGGTGGAGCGGGAGGAGGATGAGGAGGAGAGGATGTGGTGGAGCAGGAACTAGGAGGAGGGCACAAGTTTTTTTTCTACTTGATTAGGCAGCTGAAATCATCCTTTGTGAAGGCGAAGGAGGGAGGCAAGCTAAACCTCCCAGAGGAAGGCCTTTTGGGTTCATTGCTGCTGGATTGATGCATAGGGGAGGTTTGTTCTGGGCTCGCTGTCAGGGGCGTGGGCCATTCAGAGGCGAGACTAGAGGCTCCTGGATTTATTCCGGCCCAGTGGGTAGCTGCAGCGGTGCCGGCGGGTTGCACTGGAGGATTTAAACCCCCTATCGCAACGGCAAAGCAGTATGCTACTCAGAGAGAAAACGAGAGCAGGGAAGCAAAACCGTACTCTCTCATTATCAGAGTCTACAGGAGACTGAAGAGCGAGAATGGACGGAGAGAGATTGCTGCAGAATGAACAGTATGAACAAAGTGTTGAAAAAGTACACGATGGAGGAAGACATAACAGAGCAGAAAGTTTTGAATGACTCAGAATCTATCTGTCTTCAGACTGAATGCAGAGTGAAGAGGGGACGCAGATTAGGAGAGGAGGAAGATGAGAGGGCTACTTAGTGGCTGTGTGAAGGATAGAGAGACTGTTGTCCACTGTTTGAGCACAGCAGAGGCACTGTCTGCAGCTGCATGGTCCCTGTGGTGCAGCTCCATCTGTGGGACTATGTTTATCAGAACAAACACACATAGAGAGGCATCTCATTAATGTGCGATACGGCATGAGGCTCATTTCAGACACCATTACGTCCTGGCGAGAAGTGCTCATTTGCCAAGATAGCTCAGGAATCACTTCTGATTTGTCTTCTTTATTGTGCTGCTACACTTAATGCAAAGTCAAATAAGTTCACTTTAAAAAAACTGGGACTCCATAATTCCCCATGTGGAAAATATCCATGTTGAGTATCTCTACACACAGAGAGGGAAAGAGGAGAGTGCAGTCTATTTATTCTCCTGGCCCTCTGCCGTCTCTGCCTTTTTTCAAGACTTCCAAACACCCCAGGGAGACCCTTCATTTCTGTGGAGGAATCCAGGTGTAGGAGACAGGAAGCAGTTTGTGTGTAGCAGTTAAATATGCCCCTTCTTCAACTTGGGGATGAGCTCAGCAAAGTTTCTGGGGCATCCTCTCAAAAGTGTTGCCCTCCAAGTAGCACAGTGACCCAAAAGTCTGTCTTAAAGGCAGGCCTGGTGCGACTTTGGGGCTGTTTCACGGGAGAACGGCTGAATGGGTCTGTCTGCCGGCCTGCTCCAGGGTTAGTGATGATGAATGGATTAACTCGGGGACTGTGTCCTGGAGTGGTGAGTGTTTTCTGGACTGTACAGCATGACCTTGGAGGGAACTTGAAGAAGATTCACAGCTCTCATCTGATTGATGATGTGTAGACATGCAGGCTCCTGGGCTGCAGAGTACGGCAGCACGTCTCTATTGTAATGGTTGTGTTGTTTATTGTATTTGATACAGGGCTTCACTCAAAATTTAATAAAAGATATGATTTAATACATTTGAAAAGTCAAAGACAAAGGCCACGTTTCGATGCAAAGTATGAATGCTCTTGCTGTAATAGTTTTCTTTAATCAGATCAGCTTTAACGGGATCATTTTTGATACCATGCTCTTTCTGCAAACTTTTCAGTGCTTTTTTCTCTTCTCCAGAATTTATTTTGTCCAGTGTTTCATCTTGAAAACTTTTTTGACTCCTTGAAAATATTCTGTTGGTCCGGTTGTACTCATAAAAGCTGTATCAGACCCCATTCTACACAGAAGAGAGTACTTTTAGTGTAAGTCCAAACACTACTGAATTGTTATATCAGTATGTGGACAGTATTATATAAGAGGTACATGCAGGGTTTGTGTCAGGGTCTTATCTAACCCTGTCGGGATTCTATTTCCCATAACTACCGGCTAACCATGCATTACCCAGCTTATTAGTAGTTCTAACTTAAGATACAAACATGTTGGTAAAAAACATTGACTGAAGATTATTTTATTGATTATAGTCCCAGTGATTCCTCGTCAGTGATCGTTCCATGGTGATGGATTCTTCGCTCCCTGTTGCGGTGGATTGAACATGAAACTGTCCTCATTCAGCTCTCCTTCTTCTCTGAGCTCTGCGGTTCACACACCTTTAAAAAGAAACTAATGTCACAACTTTGAACCCTGCTGCTATCATCACCACCGCTCATGGTTTAACTTTCTTTGTAGAGATCACTAACCTAAAGTTTCTCTGACCTGCTCTGCTCCATCATATTGATGGACAATATCCAATATGAAAATGTCTGCAGCATGCTGATTTAGCATGCTAACCGAAGCTCAGAGGTGGGTAGTAACGAGTTACATTTACTCCGTTACATGTACTTGAGTAGTTTTTTCAAAAAATTGTACTTCTGAGAGTATTTGTTTTGCAGAGTACTTTTTACTCCTACTCAAGTACATTTGTGTTAAAAAATATGTACTTTTACTTGGTTACATTGGGCTGTCCAGTCGCTACTTTTACCGTTCCTTTTTTTCTACATTTTATATGTTTTATACTCAGCCGATCTCTCACGCGGCTCCTTCTGATCCAGAGCTATAAATAGCCTCAACACTGAACGAACGGAAAAGTAGCTCCGCCCCCGCCTCCACCTACAGCTGGGGAGAGAGGCTGCGTAATACCTGCGTCCCCTTTGGAGGAACATGTTTACCCTGTACCCAAAATCCAGACTCTCTCATAACTTCTAAATGACGAGGAAAAACAGTCACATTATGCGCTGCTTACTTTGTCTATACGGTGGAAATCTTGAGCTTATAGAACAATTAAATCTTAAAAACATGTCATGGTGAGTTATCAGTTAGGTAAGCTAAGGGTCAAACTGGTTAATATTAAATCTTAAAAGCATGTTATAGTTAGTTATCAGTTAGGTAAGCTAATGATCATACTAGTTAATATTAAATCTTAAAAGCATGTTATAGTTAGTTATCAGTTAGGTAAGCTAATGATCATACTAGTTAATATTAAATCTTAAAAGCATGTTATAGTTAGTTATCAGTTAGGTAAGCTAATGATTATAGTAGTTAATATTAAATCTTAAAAGCATGTCATGGTGAGGTACAGTTAGGTAAGCTTAGGATCATACTGGTTAACATTAAATCTTAAAAGCATGTTAGAAATGTTGGAAAGTAATCTAAAGTAACTTATAAGAGCAGTAAGGTAGCATGCTAATAAAAACAGCTGCTTCTGAAGCCCAACAGTCACCTCAGAGAGATTCTTCAGGACTGAGTTCATGGCCTTTTTAAACACAACCAAGTTGTTATAGTATTTTCAAGTTATGTTTTTAAGTAAGATGTACTGAAAATAAGTTAAAGGTTAAAAAAGAAAGTTTGGAGGGCATAGATATATTTTTTATTGTAATGTTGGAGTATTGATGTTCTGGAGTTCTGATGACATCTTAGACAGTTTGAAGTTCTAGCTTGTTTTAAAAAATGAAAGCGGGTACATTAGTTTGAGCACATTGCAGCTTCTCTTTCTTTAATGTTTGAAAGTAAACCATGCCTAACAGCATTCATTTTGGCATTTTCCTATTTATGTCACTTTATTAAAGGCAGTGAGCACTTCACATTGTTATTAGCATTTCCAATACAGTACAATTTTATATATGATACTACTCACAAGTTACTCACTACTTGAGTAGTTTTTTTTTTAGGTACTTATTTACTCTTACTCAAGTTCTTATTTCTATGAGTACTCTTACTTCTACTTGAGTAACATCATTAGAAAGTAACAGTACTTTTACTTGAGTACTGTTTCGGTTTACTCTACCCACCTCTGCCGAAGCTAATGTTTTAGCCACATTGTTTTGATGCTAACGGAAGCTAACGGTTTCACCTCACCTTACAGTCTATGGTGTCAACAAGCAGAAGCTAAATGTGTCTGAACTCTTTTCTGTGGATTGATTTGACATGACGTGTGATCAGTTTGTCTCTGGTGTTGCTCATGTTAGTGAAAGTTAATAAACATTGTCAAGGGGTTTCGACCAATCAGAAACAAGCATCTTACACAACCGGAAGGTCAGTAAGAGAGCCGGGTAATACAAAATCATCCAAGCTAGTTGCAGATTACTCTACAAATGTTATTCAGCTCTACCAAAATCCCCATCAGTCACTTCCTGTAACCGTTGTATCTGTGGTGTCACTCAGCGTGTCCACAGGAGTAAATGCGAACGTTCATCACTGACAGACTCCTCCCAAACAATACTGCTGCATCGAATGTGAGCAGGAGGCTGTAAATATATCAGCAGGGTTTATGCTGCATTCATGTCACTTTGGATTCCCCCTAAATACTGTAAGAGCTGCCAAATGGGTTCTCTACAAAGTATGTCACACAGATGCTTGAAATTATAGGAAAATGATCCCAGTACCCTACTTTTCATCCCCCTGAACTCAGCATAACCTTTTGTTCCAAATAGATTTTTTTATTAGCCTCTAATGGCCAATAAGCTATTTTCTACATTACATTTTCCACCTACACCTTTACTGTGTTTGTCACTTTGAAGTCCAGCACCAAGAAAGTTCACTTGGCTTTGAAGCAGATTTGACAAAGTTGTTAAACAGGGTTATGACAACTTCCAGTCGGTCATGTGATGCACGCAGGCCTCAAAAAGACTCCACAGATGTATCTGGCTGATCTAATTGGGCCGATTGTTGTCTTTTTACAGATGTATCAGAGTATACAGGATAAACTGGGTTAGTTTCATTTAAACATGCAACATGAGGAGAATTACTAACTACACCTAACTGTGTAGTTACCATACATTGTAAAGCACTACAGTTAAACTAGGGATGTTTGAGTTTAGTTAGCTAAATGATGATGTTGGTTAAGCTAATTATTAATTATTAATAATTTTTATTACTGCATGCCTGAAACGCATGTTGTATCTAAGCTTTAACACCCCCACCCTCCACCGGCCAATAATAATAATAATAATAATAATAATAATAATAATAATATATCTTTATTAAAATAAAATACACACAAATAAACAAAGAAAAAAAAAAAAAAAAATATATATATATATATATATATATATATATATATATATTTGAAAAAATAAGATAAAAAAGGAACTCTAAAGTACTAGAATGCATAACAAGACATCAAGAGCAGAATAACATGTTTATATAGTTATGAAAGCCTTTTAAAAAAAACGTTTTGAGAAGTGATTTAAAATTACAAACAGAAGTAACATGCCTGATTTCAGCAGGTAGGTCATTCCACAGTTTAGGAGCCCGGACTGAAAAAGCCAGAAAGCTTTTGGACTTCAATCGGGCCCTAGGAACAACCAACAAGCCCATGTCAGCTGATCTGACAGGGCGGGCAGGCTTATACCAAGTGAGAAGGTCAGTCATGTACTGGGGAGCAATGCTTGAGCTACACTGCTCTACTACCTGGATGTAAACAAGCACAGATGACAGATGACGTCTCCCAGTTTGTCAGTATTTTGATCAAGAAAAAGCTATGCATAACCAAGAAAGAGGACTGAAGGCTGGTGGTGCTAGCTCTGCTATTGTTAGCCACACATGGCAAACCAATTTGGCATTGTTTACCTGCTGACTTCATAATCCTGTGTTGGAATCTGTGGATTGGGAACATACTGTGACTAAGCTGAACAGACCGGGTTGCGCATTAGATTTATTTTACCATGTATGGCTTTTATAACCATCTTTCATTTTTGGTACGTAATGAAGAAAGATCACAATAACAATACAACAATATAGGTCATCATATGAGTGTGAGCAATGGTTTCCCCTCTGGAGTCAGTCGTGGTATGACTCCAGAGATGAAAGCAACATCTGTAAATAAGGGAAATGAATCAGACTTCTTACAGCATCATGTCTCAACTGGTAACTCCATATTCATCGTATAAGAGGCAGGATTAAAATAAACTCTATGATGCTCTTTGATGGCATGATGTAGATGAAAAGAGCTGGGTCAAACATTTTGCTTTTTTTTCATTGAGCAGCTTCGAGATGAATAAATGTGACCCTGTATGAGCTCCTTTAAATCCAAACCCTTGAATGGGCTTGATTTCATTGAACAATAACACAAGTGTTTCTGATTGCAAAGACCTTCAGCCATGAATACTACTGATTATGAACAATTTGGAAAAATTCATTCATTGTGAAGTGCCCCACTATATAATCTATGGTTGTCACAGCATATAGCACTGATTGCCAAGTTTCTGGCTGCTTGTTGAAATGGATGATAATTACAATCCTGCTCTGACAGATCACAGACTTCTCTTTATTGAGTGGCGAGTGGAAAATGAGAAAATTGTTGGTTTTTTGGCACTTGCTGCAGCTTTTTTCGCCCCGAATACAAAAGAAAAAAACGCACCGGCAATCATTGATGCTTCATTAACAAACCAATGATCAGTATGTCCATTAAAAGATGACGGAGGAAAAGGAGCTGCTGGGCGATAGTTGGCATATCATCCCTCTTCCAAAATAAATTACCCTCTCCTTTAATGACTCATATACAATAGACTCTAATTATAATCATTCTCCAGGGTTTGGAAGGATGTCTTATATGGTTAAGTAGGCTGCCCATGCTGAGAGAGATCCCAAGACACTGCAACTCCAAGCGCAGCCTGTTGCTTTGGAGGGACTGAGTGGGATTATTCCAGTCAATACTCTAAAGTAAAGACAGGTTTATGAGGGCGGTTATTACCCCCCCTCTTCCCCTCTTCCCTCTGATGTTCCAGTAAATTCGAATGAATATCTTTAGAGAGGCGTCTTCTCGGAGGAATGTGCTCCTCCACAGGGGACCGGGTGTATTTGTAGAAGCGATCTGTCTACATGAAGAATGTGTCTCTTGAGTGTCTTAACTCTCATTTCTCCTCTTACTGCCACAATGAAAGAAGACACAGAGCGCTGTCTGCCCATTATCCTCGGGGCTCAGACTCTCCTGTCCTCGTAGATGAGACTGAGGGAGTGTGTATCTGTATATCTGCATACAGAGATGACCTGCACACCTTACCTCTATCCACTAAAGAACAGGAATCAAAACATGTGAGTGTGATCTGTGGGAAAGCATCAAACATTAATCGCAATAACTAGTTGTAAGATTAATTATTATTTTTGGAGTCTTTAAATACCTAG
This sequence comes from Notolabrus celidotus, assembly GCF_009762535.1. Classification (NCBI taxonomy): domain Eukaryota; kingdom Metazoa; phylum Chordata; class Actinopteri; order Labriformes; family Labridae; genus Notolabrus; species Notolabrus celidotus. The sequence continues at coordinate 5,604,644 of NC_048287.1, read as the reverse complement.
AAATCTAAATTTCATCAAACAAGTGATTAAATCTATCCCAGTGCTTTGAGTTCCAACATGATTTAAATGCAAATTAACTTCTTTTAAGAATTTTGCAAAGCAAATTATATTTCTTGATACTACAGCAGCTCCTTTTTTTGCTCTCTTTGAAAAACAGAGACTCCTTTGGAGAAGAAATATTGAGACAATGTTTTTACTCTTTCACTTATTCTCAAAGAAATAACCTGATTGTTTGTAGCACAGGCATAAAACAAAAAAAAATAACACACTTGATTTGGGTTAAAACTGAATCTGTAGACACAAAGACGAGCTGTTGATCACTGGACATGCATATGTAAGAGTTGTGGTGTTGTTTGCCAACATCTTTAAAGCTGGGGTTTGTGGTCGGATTTAGATACACTTTTTGTTATACTGGTTAAAATGATCTTTATGACCTGATGGCAATCAATACATAATGTGTTCTTAAAAAAGACCACCTCCTCAGGAAGTTATTTGGGTTGGAGTCCAGAGACTAAAAGTCACTGTTGGAATTATTTTCAATTATTCACTTAACATTACAAACACAGCAGATATCATAAGGGTGTGAAACATTTTATTTGTAATGTCAAATAACTCAAACTATTTTTTTCTCCAAACTTGTAGAATAAGGTTAAGCGCCATTAAAGCTGGGGTTGGTAGTCAGATTTAGATACACTTTTTGTTATACTGGTTAAAATGATCTTTATGTCCCCATGGTAATCAATACATAATGTGTTCTTAAAAAAGAGGTAAAAAAACCACTATCTACAGCCGGAGTAAACCTGGGAAAACACCAACCAATCACTGCCATCAGGAGCCAAATTATGAAGCCAATCAAATCCTGTCCTGCCATTCTGCCCGCCTCCTGCGAAGCATACATCTCATATTTGTTTGTGTTTTTAACTTTCACTATGAGAATGTTTTGGTGTTCTCTTACTGCTGAGTGACACATGAGTTGACGTAGTGCAAAACAAAAACCATGTACTGAGGACCGGTTTGGAATCAGTCACAATCATATGGTTGTGAATCAGTGGCACTCGTGCATGTGAGCGGGGGCGTCGTTTTGGAGGAGCTCCGAGGGGAGGGGGTTAGGGGTTAGACGGAGTCCCGAGGAAATGCTACATTCAAATTCATGCTAGTTTTCCGTGACCACCAACCCTAGCTTTAACTTGTTAAAGGGCAGAGTTTGTTTTGATTGTGGTCTGGATCAGGGGTGATGATGTTTGGGGAGAATAGTTAGGGCCATTCTAAGGGCCCATGAGAGACAGTGGCCCCTGAACACATGAGAACATTTGTGGTAGTGAAGTGGTGGGGCCCCCTTTGGTGGCACGTCTCGTCTCGAGGAGTAAAAGGAGAATATTCAAGTCTTAGAAAGAAACGGAGCATGACATTTCTTCAACTTTTAATACTTACATTAATACAGCAGCTTTCTTAAGTTTTAATGAAAAAATCAAATTTCTAATTCTCCGTATTGAGAGTCAGAAAAAATAAATGAGGCCATTTGAACACAGCGTACGGTGTCAACATCCATAACTATAACATCAACGCATCAAACAGGGGTTTTAAACTACAACTGGCATAAACCTACTCCACATAAAGTCTCACTAAAGTCTTTACATGGTAAACATACTAAGTTTAAAATGGTGTAACACCAAGGAGACATTCTTTCAGTGTATTATCGGCGTACATACGACAGGAAACAGGCTTAATGACTTGGTCTGACACAAAAAGACTATAATTTCCCTGATCAGTTTAGAGGCTTCAGCTCAGCCTATTAACTGTCTGTGCAATGTGAGGAAGATCCAGAGCACCAGAAGAACACCCACGCACATAAAGCCAGAGCAATTAAACTCCAATTAAGCCCACTAATGTTAATTGAGTCAAATGAAAGTTGATATCTAATATGTTGAGATTATTGATTTCATCTGCCGCCTGTTTCACATCACCAGAAATGATACTCTGAGCCAAAAAATTACACAAAATACATTTTGGTAAATGATTTCTGTTAAAAGGTATTAACTCTAAAGTTACTCAAGCAGGTAGATACTGTGGATGTTTGACTTTCAGAAGTCACTTTCAGTCCCGCCTTCTGTTGTGGAACAATCCAACCCCCGGTCCTCCCCTCCACTCACCCAGCCACTGGCATTTTCTGCTCACTGATGGATGGTGCAATGAGTGAGTTTCAGCTTTGAAAGCTAAACCGCTTTGTTCTCAGGCCAGAAACAGACAGTGACAAAGCAGCGTTTTATTACAGTATCTATCACAGTGTTTTGCATGGTGACACATTACCTCTAAACCTCATATTGTTCCTTGATGGCAGCTACAGACAGTCAGTGTTTTGACTGTATTTTCCACAGTGTATGAGTTCTATTAGCGCTGCCTCGGGTCTTACTCTTTGCCAATAGAGATCGATAGAAGTAAGCCCCCTAATGCAGCTTCAAAGCATAATGTATACAGTGGCTTTATAAGTTTTTCAAAACAATTTTTTCCTTGGACACAAAGTTGGCAGCCCTGGAGCGCTAGTTGCCCTGTCTGTATGAATAACACATGAAGCCAGAGACGGCTGGTAGCTGTGCTGGTTCCCACGCAAAGCCCTCTACCGCCAGCTTCCCTCAAGGATCAGCTGCTCATTAGAGGCGTGTTGTAGCTAATTGATCAGCAGCGTTTGGCCCGGATGACCACCCCTAACTCAAACCCTGGCCATGTCAGAGACAAGATTTCCATTTTTCAATTTGACTGAAGCTCCAGCCTGATCCCGGTAGCATGCAGCCTCAGAACTACAAGCCATAGAAGCAGCACAAACAGAAATAGCTGAAGGCGTCCCTTTCTTCCTCCCTTGCGTGCATGCACAATTACACTCTCTGCACCATCATGCACGCACACATTTCCTTTTTTCGCGCTGGGCCTTCTAATGCACACAAAGACACACGTTTCTGTGCTCTGCTGCTTCCCACTCAGCAGCCTGCACCTCTTGCCTGTTCTGGCCATCAGTCAGCCTTCCCGCCGCGCTGCTGATGTGACAGAGGAGCCGTCAGAGCATCTCAGTCAGGCGCTCTGATGCTGAGCCAGAGTGACAGAGCGACAGGGGGAAACGCGCCAAACAAACAGCCAGTAATATTGCCCTGTCCTTTCACTTACAGCTCTGTCAAAGCAGAGTGCTGACGGAGTGGGAAAAGCACACACACCCCTGAACACTCACACAACCGAGGATGTATTCCCACATAAACAATACACACCTGCTGTTTGTGTTATGGTTAAATCATTTACAGAAATGGTTCTTGCGGATGTACACTGAGCGACCCGGCAGCTCTTTGCTGCAAAGCTCTGTTACCCAAACTCAGACTCATGAATGCCAAAACTGTATCTCTCACATTCTGTATGTGACTCTGCAATCACGGCCCCCCTCTGAGCCGTGCTGAGCTATTTACGCAGCTTCGGGTGAGGATTATGTCCGCGGGCACTGATTGTTTCCCATGCATGGCTGGCATTAATGTGTCTGGGTAGCTAAACAGCATGGGTGATGCACAGAGATGCACGGGCTCTTACCTCAATCAGGGCCCGGATGATCCGGGATTACTGGAGATCGCATCCATTCATTCCCGATAGGTTGCAGCTTGGTCTGTCTCCAAGACACCCGCATAGTATTACATGCTAATCACTGCCGAGGCACAGCATCTGCAAGCCTGTAATAGGAGATTGTGGGAATAGAATGAGAGAAGAGAGTTGCCATTGGGTGGAGGAACAGTGAGAAAAGATGTATGTTCAGATTTCATGCTGGAATGTTTGACACTATTCCTCCTGTAGGAAGAACTCTCGGCTACATTATATAAATGCTGTTTAGGAATTAATGAGATGTAGCTACTTATACTTTGATTTACAGTTTCATAAGCATACACTGCAGCAGCAGCAGCAGCGAGAACTTCTTCAACACGTTCCCCTGCAGCATGGGACTTGGCCAGCTTAAACATTGGCTCATTTTTCTGTTATTATGGTGCAAAATAATTAAACCATGGAATGCCATTATTTAATTTAATGTGGAAAATCAGTCCCTTTCCTTTCTTAAATAGCCATTGTTTCCTGGCTGAGTTCTGCAGAGCAGTGACAAAAGAGATTAAGAGGCCCTAATTCTCCTCAGAAATCCACTTCAGCCCTACCAGAGAATCTAGCCAGAGGGTCTGAGAAAGCTTTATATCCCTATCACCACACTGAGCTCCTCTTAGCTCTCTTAGCGTCCCTACTCTCACTTCCATTCTGCAATGACAGGTGCATCTGATAGTGTTCACCAGGGGCAAATGACTGAGATTACTTCCAGGATGCCAACTGGGAAAGACCTTCTGACCTGCAGATGGATTCAGCTGGTTCCCAGACGTCTTATTGCCGCTGAAAGATACCATTTCCATACTAATGTAGGCTGTAACTGCATAATTCAAAAGACTACAGTTGTCTTTGTCCACTGGTAGTTCACCTTTGACCTAGGCAACCAAGCAGATCCTGCTGCAGGCAGTTAATGAACATATTTAGTCACTGAGCACGCTTCATCTCCCAACTCATCCTCTGAGGCCTCTGTTCCTGTAAGAGCAAGCCTGTTAGCCTCGACTATGTTTCTCTCAGAGATACAGGATGCAAAGAGTCTGCTGGCTGCTGAGATCTGGCTTCTCTCAAAAGGTGGCACACATGTTTGTTGAGTTTGTGATGAATCATTCTCTCCTTCATCTCTGCAGAAAAGTAGCGCTCTGTTTCTAAACGGCCTGCATGGCTGGTGTCAGTGGCATCAGGGAGTGTCATAAATCATCTCTCAAACTTAAAGTTGCATATATGAAACATGTGAGGGGCCGGGGGACATGCACCATGCACAACTCATAGATCCATCTACCCTTTGAAGAACATGGCCAGATGGAGCAGTGAGGGTTTACTTTACCCTTCTGATTTGCAGGACACCCACTGGATGTGAATCCACCACCTGGCTTCCTCCTCTATCCCAGGAACTATGGGTTTGAAGATAGTGATCAAAGAGAGTAATCCCATTTAGAGCACACTATTTGGTTCAGAAGTATTTATGCATTTCATCTCTCAGAGAGTGACTGATTTATTTTGTTGTGTTGAGGCTTGCTGCCTGAATAAAGCATTAGCTGGCAGGTTAGCCTAATGCAATGCTCCCTTCTGGAACTTCACTCTGTGATAGCCTAAGGGTGCAAACATAAGTGGATTAGAAAACACACAGAGAGAGAATCCTCTGTCTGTTTTATAAAACCAGCACGTCTTGGCATCTCTGGCTCCCTCTACACGTCTTCTCTTTCCTTAATACCCTCCAAAGCACTGGCAAACAAGCACATGCATAAGTATAAAAGTACCACATGCTGCAACATTATTCCAGGGCCATGCATTGAGGGTGGCCGTCCGACTGGTATATTTCAACCCTTTGCTTGAATCTTACTGTGACGCTAACATTAGGTGAAGTGTTGTCCGGCACTGTCCGGTTATGAGGCTCGGCATCTGCGGGGTGGCACAGCAGCAACCGTGCAACCGCGGGTACAACCTCGAGCAAGGCAGCAGGAGGGAGCAAGACCCCGAGATAATGATGCAGTGCATGTTGCTCCCATTTCTTATTTATCTTTTTCTGCCATCGTTACGCTGCCTGCCTCATGGTCTTTTCCACAGGCGGGCCATTAGTGGGATGTGATGGTGTCCAGGGCTTTTTCCAAGTGACAGCCATGATTTAATTCTACGGCGTGTTGTATCTCCATCTGAAGAAAGGACATGGTCCTGTGCCCGGCACGGGGATACATCATTACAGAAAGGAATGTCCTCTGTTTCTCCTTCACAGAGTTTCCAGCGAGGTCCCATGGGGCATCTTGTGTTGTCTGAATTAGATAACAGATACTGTATGCCTTCGGAGCACACAAAGAAAAACATACATTACTTCACTTTTGACACTGTGTACTGTACGGCCCTGTGCGTTTGAATATGTGAGGGGGTGGGGTGGCTTGTTTTTGTTCAGGCATGGCCTGAGCTAAATGTCTTCAGACGGCATTAGACAATGTAGGCATGACAGGGGCTTCACTTAATTCATTGACCTCATTCTTTGATCTTGTTTATTTGTGTTGTAAGCAGGCCTCTCTAATCACGGCAGGCAGGCAGTGCCGCACAGATGCGAGCATACGTGACTGCTTTGAGACGCAGAGAGATGAAGAGAAGGAGATGTCAGGTTATTGAATTATTTCAAACATCATTTCAGCTCTGCTTCTCATCCCCGTCAGAGGCTGCACACAAAATCAGGGGAGTAATAGACTTCTAAACTAACTCTGTGAAAGCCTGTTTTAATGCCTGCATCTCAGAACACTGAATCAATACTTTGCCCTACCTTCAGGCTCAGCTCAGCAGCTCCTATAGGATATCCATAAATTGAGTGGATGATGGCGGCCAAGTCAAAGCCACCTACTCCCATTAAACCTCATCATGAGGAGGGACAGGTATAGGTCACATTGACCAGGGGCTGACAGAGATTAATTGAGGCCGTGAGACTTTGTGCACCTGCAGGGCCTCAGGGGGGGGCGTCTCTTACCTGCCCTTAAATAACCCTGCAGTGCCCAGCCACCTTGCCGGCAGTAACAGGTGAATATTTTATGAAGCGGAGGGATTTGAGACAAACCACCAATGATGTTTTTGAGGTGGCAGCTAATGGCGTCAGCAGTGAGATGGAGAAGCACTGGAGTTGACTTACTCCGTAGATTTGGCGACCTTTTCCACAGACAAACGGAGTATCGTGTGATTCTTCCCCAGCTCTTTGGTTCTTTCTTTTTTTAAACGGGAAGGCCAAACCTCAGAGAGAGAGAGCAGCTAAAGTAAACTCTGGAGTGTGGATCGGAAAAGAAGGCACAGATGGCTTTGCTGGAAAGAAATGCTACGACAAACTGCGACGGAGACCCTAGCTGTCATTTGTTTTTCAAATCTTCAGCTGCCTGGGACTCTGTCGCCGTCTGCTAATGTCAACCTGTCTGTCTGCAACAAATGCTTTCTATGCCCGAGCCTCTTCTACTGTTTGAGGATACAAAGCATAAAGGACCTGTGATTTTCAGTCACTAGCTCTTTATCCGAAATGCCTCCTTAACCCTACAAACACGTACAGCATGTGGTTTAAACTTTGAAGATACAGCTCTGATTTATTTTCCTTTTATTTTCACCTGTCAATAAAGTAACACTTAAGATTTCTCCTCTGAGGCGTTGTTTGGGTTTATCCCTAAAAGGATAATTACTGTCTTAATTTTCTACTGTGTAGATTGTTATCTTGAAACATCACAACATTTCTAAAAGTAGAAGTTTGAATGGGAAAGAAATTCCAGCACTTTGCAGATCAGCCAGAGTGTTCAGATTTATTCACCAGAGAAAAACAGCAAACCATAACACAGAGGTATTGATGATAGCCACTGATACCTTGTGTTCTGACTACTGAGCTGCCAAACAAGGACTTTAACAAACACTTGAGACTCAACGTGTTCCTGTGCTTTATTAAATCTCTTACTGACCTTCCAGTTGTGTAAAATGCTTGATTCTGATTGGTCAAAACCCCTTGACAACAGTTATTAACTTTCACTAACATGAGCAACACTAGAGACAAACTGATCACGTCATGTCAAATCAATCCATGGAAAAGAGTTCAGACACATTTAGCTTCTGCTTGTTGACACCATACACCAGGGGTGTCAAACTCAAATACACAGAGGGCCAAAATAAAAAAAATCGGTGCAAGTCAAGGGCCAGACTGGTTTAATGTTTATTGCAAAACTTATTGAAATGAACTTATTGCACATCTTGAACATTGAATTAGCAAAGCTTAAGTTATTGCCTATAAACATTTAAAAAATGAAAAATATGTTGCATTCATTTCTTATAGCTCAATCTGCAGCTTATCTAATGAATGAGCTTTACTCATTTCTTATGAAAATATTTTTTTACAGGCCAACAACATTAGCAAAAAAAATTCTGCAAAGAAAAACCAAAAATGCCCTGTGGTAGCAAGAACAAGTGCAAAAAGGAAACATATTTTAGCTCAGTCGGCTGCTCTGTGATGCACACTAGTCTAAGCCAGATACTCAGCATCTCATCTTGGATGAAAGTTCATCAATGTTTGGGTTCAGGCTCTGAGCTGTGAAGGTGTTCATCAGTAAGACGACTCCTGTGAGATGTTTTGTTTAACTTCTTCAACGAGAACAGTTATACACGTAGTTTGGCAGCACGGAAAATGGCTCAAGTTTTCTTGCAGCATCTGCGTCTCCCACAGGCGCAGCTTGGTTTTAAAAGCCTTCACTGCAGCGTACATGTCTGTGATCACACGGCCCCGCCCCTGAAGCTGTAGGTTGAGCGCGTTGAGATGGCTCGTGATGTCACACAGAAACGCCTCTTCACACAGAAACTTTGTATCGCGGAGCTCTGTTGTGTCTTTCCCTTTGCTCTCCATGAACTGACAGATCTCCTCACGCAACTCGAAACACCTTTACAGCACTTTTCCTTGCCTCAGCCATCGCACCTCTGTGTGATGGGGCAAGTCACCAGATTCTGAACCGTACTCCTCCAGAAAAGACTTGAACTGGCGCTGATTTAAACCTATGGCTCTTATGAAGTTAACTGCTCATGTTATGGTGCTCATCACATGGTCTATTTTCAAGGCTTTGCCACACAGTGATTCCTGGTGTTTGATGCAGTGATAAACTGTCTGCTCACCTGCACTGATTTCCTCCTGGATCCTCTCCCGGATCCTGCCCACTAATCCACTCTTTTGCCTGCACTTCGCGGGCGCTCAGTCCGTCGTCAGTCCCACACGTTTATCCCAAGGCAGCCTCATTTCATTTACACATCTGGATACCTCTTCAAAGAGATCTTTCCTCGTAGTTGTGCCATGCATTGATTGATCTTAATCCCAAAAGTTCCTCTGTTACGCACATATACTCTGCCTCCCACCTGTCTTGAACCCCCCTGTTTTCAAAGTCCACCTTTCGTTTAGCCGTTTTTGGGGAGAGGGATATCTGAAAGTTGACTGCAGGTGACTAGCTTCATAAGGCTGATGATGAGCGGAGAACAGTAACGGCTCTCGCGTGCGGGCCCTCGATTGACATGCAGTGCATTGTGGGACTTGTAGTTTTAGTGATGCGTGGAAAATACCGTCGAGCCAGCTCTATAAATAATTTGATATTATCTCGCGGGCCAAAGATAATGCCTTGAGTTTGACACATATGCCATAGACCGTAAGGTGAGGTAAAACCGTTAGCTTCTGTTAGCATCAAAACAATGTGGCTAAAATGTTAGCTTCGGTTAGCATGCTAAATCAGCAGGCTACGGACGTTTACAAACTTTAGGTTAGCGATCTCTCCAAAGAAAGTTAAACCATGAGCGGTGGTGATGATAGCAGCAGGGTTCAAAGTTGTGACATTAGTTTCTTTTTAAAGGTGTGTGAACCGCAGAGCTCAGAGAAGAAGGAGAGCTGAATGAGGACAGTTTCATGTTCAACCCACCACAACAGGCAGAGAAGAATCCATCACCATGGAACGATCACTGACGAGGAATCACTGGGACTATTTTTAAAAACTGTAAACATAAATCATTTTAAATCAATAAAATAATCTTTAAAAATGTTTTTTGAGAAGGTGTTTGTATCTTCAGTAAGTAACCGTGTAAAAAGCGGGATAATGTATGGTTAGCAGTTAGTTATGGGAAATAGAATCTTGACAAGGTGAGACAAGACCCCGACGCAAACCATATATTATCCCTGACATAATCCTTGGATTTGATATCCTCTCAAAGCCAAAAGCTTCAAATGTAACAAACGATAAAGGCCCTTTATTTTCCTGGGAACTGATAAATGATATGCCTCGAATAAAGAGCCTGGTCGTATTTAAATGTGTGCTTGAAATTGCGCACAAACAAACAGACAATGAATGTTCATCTCTACCATATTGGTTTGTTGTTTTTTAAAGTGTTTACTGAAGACGTTTCTTGGGACCTACTGCGAGCTTGTCTCGACTCAGAGCATGTCATTTGTCTCATTAACTGAGACAACCTAGTCCCAGGCTGGTAATCAGTGTGAATAAAAGACCAGAGGTTTAATAAAGCAGATATATCCTGTAATCTCTGCGTGATTTATCTCCTCCCAGAAGAAGCTGTCCTGTTTATTGCAAACAAACCTGCAAACTCAGATGCATCACTTCTCTGTAACAGAATATTTTTTCCCACGAAAAAGAAAGCAGTTTCCAGAAAGGAGCGTTGTTACCTTAATGAACCCGCTGTGAGCAATCGAAACCCACCTTGATTTGGCTCACACCAGTTTTATTGAGTTCCATAAATGTTTGGACGGAGGCTGCTCTTTTCCCTCCTCGCCCGTGTGCTGTTATCAGTCTGGAAATAAAATGACACAATAACTGGAGCTCTGGGTTGTTTTCCTCATTTAGAAACCTTCTTTAAACATCGTTGGGTAACACAGTTTGATCCTCCTCCTGTCATTTCATTTTCAGTGCAAAGAGAAACAGGTTGATAAAGTGTGGAAAATCACCTTTGTTAAGAGTTAGTGTTTGTATCATCAGCTTTGTATCTTCGCAGCCCTCTGATGGAAGTTAAAGGTGTATGCAAAGTCTTGTCTGGGTGACGACGTGTGCATATGTGCTGCCAAACACTGCATGTTCTCACCCTTTATGATGTGTTTCCACACGTTGGTTGTGTCAGAGTGTTTGTGTACGTGTGTGTGATTTCCATCTGTCTCTTTTTGAATAAATGCATGCGTTTTCAAATTGCTCTCCATAAACGTCAGAGCAGAGTATATCAAAAGGCCCATTGCCTCCCCCCCAAGTCATTTCACCTACCTGGTGAAATTGCATACCCCCTAAATCTCAGCGCACGCTGCTCCATTCAGAGTAAATTACCTTTTGTACACAAAGATGTGACACGTCGTTGCATGAAAAACATCTCAGGTTTCATCAGTCTTTCAGACATCTTGGCTTGTCCCCGCTCCTCTCTTTTCCTGTTTTTTCTTCTCTCATTTCCGTTCTGATGAGCTGCCGGGTGACGAAACACAAGGGAGGAAAAGGGGTTCGGTGTCGTCTAGACGCAGCAGCTTACAGCTGAGATGGTAAAGGATGGAGTCGGGATAATTCCTGCGCAGAGGGAGGTCTGAGGAGCGAGAGGCTGTGCTTGGTTTGCAAAAGTTGGTGGGGGGTAAATAGAGATAATTAGAGACATTTTGAAGGCTCAGAGGGGGGCTGAATCATCTGAGACCACTGCTCCCCGCTTCAATCCTTCCATCCCTTCACACATTTGATGAGGTGCGGTTTTGGCTCACAGCTTAAATGACAGCAATGCAAATGCAAATAACCCTGTGAAGCAAACACCTGCATCCTCATGTGGCTGTTGTTTTTTTTTCCGCCTTCCACTTCACGTATGACTAATTAGCACTTGTGAGCGAACAGAATGCTGCAGTGATGATAAGACGTTGGCAGAGACACCTCGCCTCCACTTGGGGCAGTGCGGACTCCTGGGAAAATACAACGCTGTTTGAAAAATGATCAGAGACAGATGCCGGAGCTTCTTTTTAGAGGACATGGTAAACAGCAGCTTCTTACCTCTAAACACTTGGTTCAGGTTGTGCAAATTTCTCCCTTCAACTTTCTGCTTGGGTACACCAACAAGATTAGTCGAGTGTCGGGAAAATGTTTTTCAAATGACTTTCTAATTGAAAGGAGACGCAGGGATTGGTGCATTTTTCCTTACTTGTGCAAATCCTGTTTTACTGATTTCAGGTTGAAACCAAGAAAAACCCCAAACAATAAAACTATATCTGCATGGAGGAGTAACATCAATAAGGAGTGTAACGAAATAGTTCAATGACAAACAGTTCAGTTCTATTATTATACTTTTAATAATAAAGTTAGCTGCAGCTTAGCTCACCGACCCCTTGGTGTCCATGGCATCACTTTGTACAGTTTAGTTACCTGGTCTAGACCGTACTCTATGATCTATTATTAAAAAAGACCCAACATCAAGACAGGATAAGATCCAGTCCCATCTTACAGACAGGACTCAGTCTGATCTCATCTTAATCCACCATGAGCAGAGCACTTTGCAGCATTTAGCAAGTTACAGTGGCAAGGACAAACTTCCTTTAACAGGCAGAAACCTCCAGCAGGACCAGACTCATGTTAGACACATATCTGCTGAGACCGAGTTGGAGAGAGGGATAGAGGGAGATGAAGAGAGAGAGAGATAATAGTGGATTTTTTAAGAGACAAGAAAAGGAACAATACGTCAAATTAGAATATTAAACCATCATTTAAAGAAACTCAAAATAACTACTGTGAAAATACTTACTTTTTTTTCTATTGGTTCATTTTCTAAACTCTACATTTGGTTCAGTTTTGACCCCAATCATGGCCCCCCTTCATTGTCACTTTACACATGATCAACAGCTAACCCCTTCACTGTCTACTCCTTCAAATATTCTAACATTTCCAGGGTCAAATGACAATCTTAATGTATTCATCCACAGTCAATTTTTCAAGTAAGCCAGGAGTGAGAGAGCATTATGATAGTCTCCTCCAACATGACGCTGTACCGAAGTGTTGTGTTCAGTTTTGTGACAGATCCAAAAACCAGGTCTCGTCCTCAGACGTGTGATTACTAAAGTTCATGTGGAGAAAACGTTCCAAACAAAACCAAACACTTCCTGGAGAGCAAAGTAAACAAGATTTAAACATGCCTTTTGTTGTTTTTAACAATCCAGTCTTTCCGGCAGATATTCCCACGTGACCTGAATGCAGCTTAACTGTGCTTCTTTCTTTCTTCTTCACTTCCTCTCTTCTCATCTCGTCCTGTTCACACTTTAGACGTTCTTGCCTCTTAAGCCCACTTGAGTCTTCCTGTCACCGCTCTCTTGAGCCCCGTCTGTCATACATGCAGTCTCCACTCTTCCTCTGTGTGTGTGTGTGTGCGTGTGTGTTTGGGTAGTGTTTGACATCAATAAATCCTGTCATCTGTTTGTCTCATTCCTGAAGTGTTTCTGCTTCAATCATACATGCAGTTATTTCCTGAACATAAGCGTCTTCCGTCTGGAGTTTGTATCATATGAATATCTTAATGACTCTAATTTTCAAATCTGCATTTCCTTTACATACAACACAAGCCTAAATGCGTGTTGTGAGACCTCGTCTGGATACAGGTTTGATTATTTTCTTGGTGTTGTTATTTAAGACTCCACATGCAGTTAGAAAAATGAGTAATGTGTTCACAGCATCACAGTTCAGAAACGTGAGTGCTCCTGTAGAGTGCTAAATGGAACTATTACCTGGCTGTGTGAAATACTTGATTCTAACATAACAACACTGATCAACCCTCAACAACAGCCAGGGACAATTAGATGGCAAGTTATATCCAAGCAGGAACCTCTGGTGTTGAAATAAGAAGCATATGTGGAAGTAATACAAACTGCAGTTCCTTGAGTGTCCACTTGAGGCTGGCCGCTAAAGACCAGGAAGTTCCATTAACACCTGTGTTTAAACCAATCGGCAACCTCCAGTCTCAAAATATGAAGCCCATGTGGAAGTGCTATAAACTGCAATTCATCGAGCATCTGCTTGAGGCTGGCTGCAGAAACACAGGAAACCACATACACACCCATTCAAAAAAGACGATCTTTGCAGCAGAAATAAACATGTTTACAGCCTGGTTAAAAAAACAGCTTGGATCTACGTAGCTAATTTCTCTATCGGCACACACTGTACAGGGGGTGAATTTTTTTCTAACACGACGGTTAGGAAGATATTAAAATTACGAGTTTTGCCCATTTAAGGACATGACTGACTTTTTTTATTTATTTATTTAACCTTTATTCAACCAGATAAGTCCCATTGAGATCAAGACCTCATTTACAAGGGCGACCTGGCCAAGAGGTCAGCAGCACACGTCAAAATAAATAGCACAACTCAACAACATGGAGCATATATACAGACAGTATGTAGAAGCAAACAATAATTTAAAAGTGCAACTTATTTTCAAGTAAAGTGCCACGTGACTTGACTTGACTGACAGGCGGGAACACATAGCTGTTGGCTAGGAGGCTCAAACCCCACCTCTTTACCTCACACTACGGGTGCATCTCAAAGCTCTAAACTGCTCGCTCCTTGCTCCTCGGTCGAACCGGAAGTACTTACTGACGCGCCATTTTAACTTGCGTCCCAAAGCTCTAAACGCTGCTGGAGGAGAGAGGAGACTGATCCGAGGAGGGATAATTGAGGAAACACGAGAGCAGACTTTGCGGAAGTCTTTTCTCTGACAGACACGCCCCCTTATCGAATATCACTCACTGATTGGATGCTGCAGCGGCTCGGACTTAACCGAAACTTAACATCAGCTGAGTTTAATAACAGAGAAAAGACGGACCTTAAAACAGTCACTAAGGGTGCCCTGAAACAGATCATAAACATCCGTCGGTTTCTAAACAGTCTGTATGTGATGAGCTGAGATTGAAAAGTGTTTGATGTGAATTTTAAGAACAATATACTGATCGCAAAATCATAAATTCAATATAACAGAGGATGGATTATATTATATCTGATTGTTTTTGTCAGATTCACTGTCTAATGAAATAGAGTAATAGAGTCTAACATCATTGATAGAATATATATCAATGATCAGTTATTCCTCCTGTTAGTTTCCCCGTTTGTTCTTGTTTTCTTCATGAAGAGAAGTCTGACAGTAAAGTTTGTCTGTTAGTAAAAACACTTGTTATATTTCCTGTCAGGTTAATAAAGTTTCATATGAGGCTGATCATTAATGAGCACAGGGTTTGAAAAGAGTTGCATGGTTTCTATTTTCCCTTGAAGTAATAAATAATTTAATAATGAGGCATTTTACCGGTGAATCGGTCCGCGATGCTTCAGGACAGAATAAACAGAGAGCTGATTCTCTTCATGTGCAGGTGTGTGTTAAACATGTAAACACAGAGACAGAGCTCTGTTACTGCTTATATTGATCAGAGTTATTACAGTGAACATGTCTGCAGACACAGACAGCTGTTAAAGCCGTCATCACAAACCGACGCCGCTTCACGTGACGCTCCGGAGGAGAGGACGTCTCATTTATCTAAATACAAATATCCTCTCTCCTCACTCCTCTGGTTTCATTTCCTCGCATCTCTGGTGGGCGGGACTAAGACGCGAGGAAGAGACGCGAGGAAGAGACGCGAGGAGGGACGTTTAGAGCTTTGAGAAGCACCCTACGTTATGTTGAGTTCAGCATTTCCAATATGGCTCCTGCCGACGATTGGCTTCAAAACAGCGCTCAGGAACAGATGGGTGACGTCACGGATACTATGTCCATTATTTATACAGTCTAAGGTTAAAACACCTCCACTTTAGAAAACATGTTTGTGGCCAATATTGCATGCTTCATGGATACCTACCTACCATTATAACTTAACAGAGGTGCTGTGTCTCGTTAACAGATGATTTGTTTTCCTAAGTGAATGCGATATGCCTCCATACCTTCAAAACTCTCCAGTTAAATGTTTTGCTCATTTAATAAATTTTATTTTTTGTATTCTAGACTTTTAGTCTACAACACCAAGATGTTTGAGAGTGTTTCCAAGAGCTCTGAACATCTATGACAAACATTTACTCCTGTTTCTCAGTCTAATGACCAAACAGTGCAATCAATCTTTATTTATACAGTGCTTAATCGCAACAAATCTTCTCCTCAGACTCTTTCCAAAGAGAGCAGGTCTAGACCTTACTCTATGTTCTATTATTAACAAAGACCCAACATCAAGACAGGATAAAATCTAGTCCCATCTTACAGGCGGGACTCAGTCTGAACTCATCTTAATCCAACATGAGCATCCTTATATTCCTGAATACAGACAAGGAGAAAATAACAAGTGTGTCTTGCTGGTCAGGTTTTAGAGGCCTTGCAGGACAAAGCCATGAACTGCTTCTAGACTCTTTAAATATTCCTTTAAAAGTGGTCAGTTGTTGATGCTATGTACAGTATAAGGTCTGAAGTTTCCTTCTCTCCAAAGATGAGGACCACATTTCCCTTTATTTGTAGAATGTCTGTGTGAACACTGAGTAACATAAAGGGATTTGGAAACCATAAACCCATTTAGGTTGTGAGCTTGTTAGGATGAAACTATCCCCGACGACTCATTCTTACTGTATATTTGTTCTATTTCATTGATTTCAGTGTGTACCCCCCTTTAGTAACTGTTCATTCTCCTCCGGGTGATCATGAATGTTTTATTTTATCTCATCTCATTTCATCCTCCTCCTTGTTTTACCTCAAAGTATCTGCTGCATTCTTTTACCCTCAAAACGACCGAGCTGTGATAGAGCTGCAGCTTCAGAGCAGGCACCCGCTGCGCTCTCAGATCCGCACACGATGCTGGTTTCTGCCTCGCAAAGGGAAGGGTTTGGGATGGAAGACTACACACACAGAAAGCTACAGAGTTTACAGTTATAAAGTATGTAAAAGCAGAATTGCATAAGGCTCCTGCATAGAAACAAGCTCATACAGTGATGTTAAAAAGCCTTTTATTTGTGTGTGCTGATCAAATAGCATCAGTGATAGCAGAAGCAGCTGAGCCAGTTGAAACAAAGACTGTAATGAAAACCTAACAATAAAGAATCCTCCACAGATTCACAGCAATAAGACCCGCTACCTTTTCATGTTGCTCGTTAAGATTGGGAAGATAGTTTTATAATGCTTTCTCTGTATCTGAGGCTGCTTCTTCAAGTCAGAGAAAATAATTGATGCTAGTGAGATGTCGTCACAGTGTCATCATGCCTCTTTTATAGACTGGGGTTTTGAGAGACATGGGAGTTTACCAGCAGAGTTGGAGCTGCTTTACGAGTACGCTACAATCCATCACTTTTGGAGCTGTAGACGTCAACTCAGAGTCAGCATAGCTCTATATCTGCTGCACATACTTAGGCAGCTTTTGTTTAAGCCCATGCTTTAAGCCCCCTTACTTAGCTTGCAATACATACATCTGATGATAATGAATACCAATAAAGGACATTTGTATCTTATCATAGCCAATGTTACAAAGAACTTTAAAAAGCATAAACTGGCCATGAAATACACAACTATGTAGGAATGAGTCATCAAGATGTACTTACTATATCAAGGATATTGTAAATAATTGATGTAGCAGTGATTTATACAATGAAATCCGATTCATTTTCACACTGATCAAATCCCCTCCCGCCTTATGGTTGGGGCCCTTCCCTCCATGTAGATCCAAACTATACCACAAAATGACCCCGAAGTAGAAGCACCCGCTCTGTTAGAATCAAACAGTCATGGTTTCTCTGTAATTACCTTCTCTACTACCCGAATGTGAACACGCTCAGATGACAGATGTCTGGTAGCACTGCATGGTTTGTCAGTATGCTGATCTAGTAAATGGACATTAAGATCTCTCTTCATCTCCCTCTATCCCTCTCTCCAACACGGTCTCAGCAGATGTGTGTCTAACATGAGTCTGGTCCTGCTGGAGGTTTCTGCCTGTTAAAGGAAGTTTGTCCTTGCCACTGTAACTTGCTAAATGCTGCAAAGTGCTCTGCTCATGGTGGATCAAGATGAGATCAGACTGAGTCCTGTCTGTAAGATGGGACTGGATCTTATCCTGTCTTGATGTTGGGTCTTTGTTAATAATAGAACATAGAGTACGGTCTAGACCTGCTCTGTTTGGAAAGAGTCTGACGATAATGTTTGTTGTGATTTGGCACTATGTAAATAAAGATTGATTGATTGATTGATAGTTGTATGTAGGCTGTGTCTGATTAAACTGACATGTAAAGCCTACAAAGATATGTAGAAGTTAACCTGCAAGGAGGACAAAAGGCTGGTGGCCACACTCCAATCACATCAACCAATCTGGTATTGTTTACTTGTAGTCTTAGTGATTCCTCGTTTAGCCATGTTGAATTAATTGTGATCTCTTTTGTTTAGAAAATTAGTTACTTCTGCAAAAGTACATTCAAAAACCCCCTCTCACTCACAATCATTATTCATTTAAGAGTAGAGTTACAGTTTGCAAATCATCCTGAAAGTGGAAATGCAACCTCCGAAAAGCAGGATTCTCCATCTTCCAAAATGACTCCAGGGACAAAATCCGAATGCTGGCTTACCATGAAAGTTTTCATAGGAACAGAGTATGTGAGCTCAAATGACATCAAGGGAATAGATTCATATATTGAAACAATATGATGAGATAAATGAAGTTAAGTTGATAATAAGGGCTGTTTTTTCATTGGGCTCACAGGGAATCTCAATTATATGCGAAAAAACACGGACATTTCTCCAAACCTGTATTTCTATTTGAAGCAGGTACAACAGTTTGAAGTCTCTCACTCTCTTTTGTACTCATTAAATTTGCCATTTCATGTCATTTAAAAAGAGCCCGGGGAGAGAAACATCTATTGATTTGTTCCGAAAACAATTCACAAAAGAAAGATTGTCCTGATATGAAAAACAAATTTTTCCCTCATATGTAAAGAACAGCCTGGAGGCTCCTGTTTATCTCACTGCATGCATTATGTTACTGCTTCATTTCCGGCGGAATGAAAGCAGAAAGTTATTTCAGCTTGCCCTGAGTCAGATGTAAGAGGTGTGAAGAAAACCTGATAAAGTAAACACTTCCTTGTTCTCCTTTTATGCTTATTTGTTCGGACTACAGCTTTACAAAAGCACTTTTTTCCAACCCATTTGTTTTTGAATGAAGCCAAGAAATCGGTCAGTGGCTTCTGTGGAACCTGTGCTGAGAGGGTTTAGGCTCAATTAGCCCCTTAGAGACTTGGGCTAATGCCTTTTTTCATTACTCTCCAAGATCATCAAAAGCTACCATCCTCCAAGCTCACTTTTTTTCCTTCTCTGTGTTCAGTTACAAATACAAAAAGAGCTCTCTCTTCATGGGGTAGACAAACACAGCCATGTTCACTCTCACTCAGAGATGAGAGAGACATCGAGGCAGAGGAGAGCTTGGCTGATTCGACAGATGAAAGCTGTGGCGGAAAAGAGGGAAATGAGGGAATGAATGGCTCCTGAAGGGAAATGTTAAGATCAGTAATGTGCCTCCATGTGGTGATTAATGGGACCCATGGGTGGTGCGAGCAGTTGGAGGCCCTTGGGTTAGTTCCGCAGGAGTTGGGATCAAGGCCACATCGACCGCTCCCTGGTTCCCCATCACCCTGGCTCGTTTCCTCACTGGTTCAACGCTCTTGGCTCCCTCTCTTTTCCCTAGTTTACCCACTTGTCGACACACTCCACTACACAAAGAGTCGAGGGTCATTATCATCCATGAGCGCTCTGCGGGACTTTGAGGGTCCCATCTCCAGGCGCTGGTGTCTGATTGAAGCCATCTGCCTGTGGCTCTGCTGACTCCGTCGTTCCCTGGAGGCTTCTCTGGTGCTCTCACAGACGAGAAAGGGAAAATGAGATCATGAGGTCATCGTGTTGCTGCAATTTACACACGATCATGTGTTTAGAAAGGCAGGGAAGTAAAATGCTTTGGTATAAGCTCATAATGTGAACTGATGCTGTAAAGCAAAGTCAAATCAAAGACTTAAAGAGATCTGAGGAGTTGTATAGTCTTATTTTTGAGCCCAACTTATGCCCAACTTTAGTCCACTTGTGCACAACGCGCGGCAGCGTAATAACGCAGACAAAGTTTGTTAATGACGATGTACAGTATCTCACAAAAGTGAGTGCACCCCTTGCATTTCTGCAAATATTTCATTATATCTTTTCATTGGACAACACTGCAGAAATTACACTTTGATACAATGTAAAGTAGTCATTGTACAGCTTGTATAACAGTGTACATTTACTGTCTGCTCAAAATAACTCAACACAGCCATTAATGTCTAAACCATCGGCAACAAAAGTGAGTACACCCCAAAGTGAAAATGTCCAAATTGGGCCCAAAGTGTCAATATTTTGTGTGGCCACCATTATTTTCCAGCACTGCCTTAACCCTCTTGGGCATGGAGTTCACCAGAGCTTCACAGGTTCCCACTGGAATCCTCTTCCACTCCTCCATGACGACATCACGGAGCTGATGGATGTTAGAGACCTTGCGCTCCTCCACCTTCCGTCTGAGGATGCCCCACAGATGCTCAATAGGGTTTAGTTCTGGAGACATCCTTGGCCACTCCATCACCTTCACCCTCAGCTTCTTTAGCAAGGCAGGGGCCGTCTCAGAGGTGTGTTTGGGGTTGTTATGATGTTGGAATACTGCCCTGTGGCCCAGTTTCTGAAGGGAGGGGATCATGCTCTGCTTCAGTATGTCACAGTACATGTTGGCATTCATGGTTCCCCTCAATGAACTGTTGCTCCCCAGTGCCAGCAGCACTCATGCAGCCCCAGACCATGACACTCCCACCACCATGCTTGACTGTAGGCAAGACACACTTGTCTTTGTACTCCTCACCTGGTTGCCCCAACACACGCTTGACATCATCTGAACCAAATAGGTTTATCTTGGTCTCATCAGACCACAAGACATGGTTCCAGTAATCCATGTCCTTAGTCTGCGGTCTTTAGCAAATTGTTTGCAGACTTTCTTGTGCATCATCTTTAGAAGAAATGTGAGGGGTGTACTCACTTTTGTGAGATACTGAATATGTTTTGAAATGAGATGCTCTTCATTGGTGATTAAAAAAGGTGTGTGTTATTAAAAACTCTGCAGTCTCTCTTTGTAAGAACATGAGCCGTGGAGAGGGTCAGAGGAGTGAAACCAGCAGGAACACAGCCTCTGCGCTTTACATGAAGTTACACTTATTGACTGCAGTGCTTTCAAAAATGTCACATTTTAAAACTTAATTTAATTCAACAACAGTAGCTTTATCGTTGAACACCACCAGATCCAGACATGCTGGCTTCAGCTTCTGTTTCAGAGGCTCTGCTGTTTGACACTGAGTGAGGGCTCCAAGGCTTCTCACACTCACACACACGCAGACACACAGCTCTCCATGTGTGAACGTTTGTCAACCATCTCATAACTTACCTACAACTTATGGCAGGCGTATTCCGGACGTATGATCCATACGCTGCATACGCTGAAGTACTACGACGTATACCAGCGTGCTTCAGCGTGTTCTTAACTTATACAAAACATACATTTACCTTATGCGACGTACGCCAGCGCACTCGCCCACTCACCGGCATTTGCTGGCTAAATCGTCAAGGTGTGACAGAGCCATTAATGCATCAAAATCAATGCAATCAAAATGATCCACCCACCTTGCAGTTTTATTTGTAGCAGGACCACTTCTTTTTGTAGAGTAGTTTAGAAACAGTTCACATTGCTCTAATCTCTGCCCCCAGGATTCCCCTGGACGGTTAATCCCACCCTGCCATTATCAACACAGGACATCCGTATACTACAAAAGCCTTTCACACTCTGCTTGTAATTACCACTACAAGGCTAATGTGTTTCTCCCAGTCGGTAGCCTGATATAATGTTAACACTGCATGAGGCACGGGAGCCAATCTGATCCCCCGTTAAGAGGGTGGATGTTTAATGGGAGGTCACTCTCTGTGTTCTGCCCACTGACACAGACAACCTGAGCAACGGAAGACATATGGACCGATAGTGACCCACATCTTTTATTACACTCCCCGCAAAGGGCTTTGTGTTGGCGAGATGCCACCTGCCTCACCTTGAGAGGACACAGTGTCTCCAGAATCACATAAATACACATCAGGGTTGGCTCTAATAGAGAAGTGTAGCGCCAGGTTGGGTTATATTTGTCATTCCTTTTGTCCCAATGTAAGTTTTGTTGTTTCTTCATATATCTAAAAAAAACACATCCTCAAAATGTATCTTATGAAGCGGTTAAAGCATTTTTCTTTAAAGCTCTTGTGAGGATCTTTTCTTGGTTATGAAGCAGACTGACATTTACAGTGATGCCTTTGTATGACTTCAAAAACCAAGACCATCAGCAGCAAGGTTGAGGTCTGTATCATGGGGGAAGGCGTCAGACCAGACAGTCAGCAACACACTAAATAAAATAAAGCTTTTTTAAAAAAATATTTTCCATGGCAAAGACTCACATTTTGAAGCAAGATGAGACTTTTTGTTTGTAAACAATTCTACATGTACAGGACACGATCAGCAAAGAGATAGGCGGTATCACTTTGTCCACAGGGGGCGCCAAAACAACTACAAACACAAAGTTCTTAACGGGAGCTTTAAGTGAGCACAGTTTTAAAAGGTGATTGAATAAACTGCCTTAGATGGAGTCATTAAGTATAACCAATGGAAATGCAGGCAACTACTCTGAGCCTCGCCAAAAATCAAATATGGCGTTTTTTCCCGGGTTTAACGATGTATGTGGCGCCAAAATTGCATTAGTCTAAGTAATACATGAGGCAGCAAATTTTTTGTTTTAGTTTGGAAGTGCTTTGACAACATTATGCTTAACCCCCATCCTCTAATTCATGATAAGTTCACCAAGTTTTATGAGTTATTGACTAAAGATGCACTGAAATAAAAATTCTTGGCCGAAACCGAGAATGAGGAAACCAAGGCCGAAAAACAGAAACACAGAAATAAATTATTATGCCAATAATTAGTACCATTGCATTTATGGCTCTGACTGTGTACTAACCTCATTAAAATCAAGGATCTCATTGAACATACCAGACAACAGGGGTGCATGCCCCTCATCTGGTTCAGAGAGACCAGTCCTTTTTTCTGCGCTCTGTTCTCCTTCTCCTTTGCAGAGGATCTGAATAGATCTCAGTGAAATGTGTGCTGACACTCTGTTTCGGCCGTGTTTTTTAAGTGGTAAAAATATTTAAGCCGAAAACCAAAAATGCACTTCTGGGCCATTTCCGGTGGCCCAATTTTCGTCGATCCCCGTTTATTGAAAACCCCAGGCCCCTTAAAATAAAACTTCAAAATTCAAGGCTTCACCATTTGGAGGTTTTTGTGAGCTAGAAAACATTTAATCTTCTAAGTCTGCCTGTGTTATGATCAGGTATGCACAAATGTTCCTGCGCATTTAAATGCTTGAGCATGCTGAACAGGTGTAATGCTTAATATGATCATATCTGTGTTGATTTCTAGGACAGCAGGTAGACCCCTATTTGAGTTTAGAACCAGATGATTTACAAACAGCTAAAATAATTATTCAGCTCTTAAAATATAAACACATTTTGAATCAATGACTGGATAAACTGATGTGCACAGCTGTAGTTTTGAGCAACATAATCTCATACAACTGTTCCAAAGTTATGCACGATTCATCATGTGATCCTACCTTTGTCCACATATCATGCAGGGGGTAAAATACTGACCCCAAATTGCCTTTTTCATGTTACACAGGACTTGAGACTCCTGCACTGTTCAACCCATTAATCTTATCCATACATCAGCAGATATCTCACATGCTCAGACGCCCAGAGCAGTTGTAATGCTCTCTGGGTGGGTCTAATTTGACTAACAGTTGGTATATATGAATTATAAGACATCTCTTTTTGTTGTTATTTTCCATGAAGTCATTTTTAACATAAATGTTTATTTGAAAACATATTACACAGAAAAGGTCTTATAACATCAGGCTCATCAGTCCAAATTTTCAATCCTTAAATTTAGGTCTTTGAGCATAAAGAGTAAAAAGTGAGGGGAATGAAAATGTCCATGGTTTATCTTTGGTGTCAAAAACACAGGCCGAGTCTTACACTCACTTACATACAAACACTTTATTGGTCACTGTGACCCCAAAAGCTAAGGTTTTTATAGTTTGAGTGAACGTGTCCTGATTGGAGATCAGTTTATGATTACACTTTATTGCCTTCTGTTTAGAGTTGTTCGCCAGCCTTGTTAAACTGTTGTACCCTGCGTTAGAAAGGCCAGATGCCAAGTGGTGCTAAATGAAGAACAAACTGATGTGTTTGCTCTGCGACCCAGCCGGGGTGCTTCTCCTTGTAAAACATTGGCAGCTGTTTGAGAATGTGAATGTTAAATAAGGAAGGGATCTGGGCTGTCAAGGGGGTCTCACTGGTCCAGCCTGAGTGATGGATGGAGAGCTTTAAAATATTATCTGAACAGCAGCTTAAGTGTCATAATGGATATTACCACACCATAAACTTTCATTCCATGCTTAATGCTCCGCAGACAGACACATAAGCTTCTGCGCATGCCTGCACATATGCCCATGTGTATGGATGCTGCATGCCCATACACACTCACACAGGCTCTAGTTAACCTCTGCACAGTCCCTGTTGCTCTCTAACTCAGCCCAGATGGCCGTGTAGGCTGTGGGCATTGGCCCCTATATTGGCTTCAATTAACATTCAGCACAAATCTCCAGCCCTTATAATTCTTTACCCGAGCTCTACAGCCTTTAACTCCTCCCCAGTGACTCTACAGGCCTGCATATCAGATCTGTGCCTCTGTATGACCACAGCTAAGCACCTCATTATAAGCTTATACCGCCCTGTGAAGGAGGTTATCGTTCATCGTCGGGCCGGTGAAGCGGTGCGTCGGGAGGGAGGGCTGACATTGTCGCTGCTGTTGTGGCTTCTGAAGGCCCTTGGGGAAGGTGTCAAGGCTGGTCCGCTGACCGCACCATTACAAGACGAACAAGCCCCCGGCTGTCATGATTACAAGCTCCTCCATGGAGCGTATATCTCACACACACTCGTCCTATCTCCCAGCAGCTTTTGGCACATTATCTCATCCAGTGTTTCTTTAAAACTCTTATTTTGTAATGTTACCTTCAACAAAGAAGTGTGAGGTGTTTAGATAAAAATGCCACTAATTACCAAACTTTAAAAACACAAGGACACCAAATATTTGTGAATGAACTGTTTTTGCTGTTCTCAGGAAATTTAATACCCAGAGATAACGCATCATGAGCTCATTAAACTACACACAGCCCTCATGTAAACCCCAGTAATGAGATATGTTGCTTTTTATGAGAAGATACCAGAGGGATGTGAAAGCCTTGCATTGTTGCTTTCCCTCTAAACGTGACGCAAATAACAATTTCTCAATTTCCTTTCTGTGCACTGCAAATCACTCGTTATGACTGCATGAGTTTAGATATTTTCTACCTGAAGCAGGAATTAAAAACCGTTTTCCCTGGGATGCAAAAAAGTTATATATGTGTCACTTTTGTGTGAACGGTTAAATTAGCTGCCAATTTTTGTGGCAAAAAAGGTTACCAGTGACATCAACACCATTGTTTCACTGCAAGACACATCAAGAGAGTGGAGCATTTGTTTAATTTAAAGTCTCTTTTATTTACATTAAGAACTGTTTGCTTGATATATTTGATTGTAAGAATTAGTTTACCTTATAAAAATATGTGAGGATGGGCTAAAAGTTGTGTTTAATTTGAATTTTTTTCAAGAAGCTGTACATTAAAAGTAACGTAATAATAAATAAGGCCTGTTTGAACATCAGCCAGAGTTTGACAGGAAGTTACTGGTTATTAATTGCAAAGTGAAGCCATTTAAAGCAAAATACTTAAACCAACTTCCTCTAGTGAATCAGAACAATTTCACATTATGTTTGAGATAGACCCTTCATAGGATGCTAAATCAAAAAAGTTTTCATTAACCAACATTTCTGTGGCATGTCAGCCATTTTTGCGCTGTCATGAAGTAGAAAGTTGTCATAGCCAGGGGCGGATGCAGAGTGGTGGTAAGGGGGGAAATCTACCACAGGCACCGCCTCGAAATGTTAAACTGTGATTGGTTGATTTCCTTATCAGAGGCGGGAAGCTACTGGGGCTGCATGCTTCCTCACATGTAAATATTACAGAATTAACTACAGGAAATGTGCACTAAGTGACTATAGACGAACATCTTCTATCAAAAAATAATTAAGCTAAGATCATTTAAGTTAAAGAATTGATGTAGCTGTTGTGTTCTATAAGTTCAAAAAAAATTAACCCAAGAAAATCTCACTTTTATGAATTAAATTCTCATAGTAGATATTATTAGTGGAGGAAAAAAATAATACTTTTTACTTAATAATCTTTATTTATATAGCACATTACTTAACAGGGCTAAAAAGTGCTTTACAAATAAGAAAGAAACAAAAGACAATAAAAGAGAAACGTGAAGAAGACAAAAGTGAAAAGAACAATGCTGGAAAAATAAAAAAAACAAGATAAAAGATTAAAATAATCAAAAATATACAAGATTAAAACATACATTATTAAAATATTGAAATGTAATATTAAACTTAATATAATTATATCATTATAAAAAAGGATATTATATAGGGTATATAATAATTATAAAAAAAATGGGTGAACAAATGTTAATTTCTGTGTGTTCACACATATTTCAAGCCACCCCTGCATAAGTGCTTTTGGGTGGGCCACCCCAGTCAAAGAGGTCTGGTTCAGGCCCTGTACATCATCAAGCAGCACCTCCAGCGTTAAGAAACAAAACCAATGCAGAAGTGCAAAAGACTGCAGTTCCTCAAATATCCACTAGAGCCTGACTCCAAAAAAAAAATCAAAGAAGCCCCTTCAATGCAATATATGTTGAAATACCGTTTTTGACACTGCAAATTTAAAAAAATGTACAGCCTGGTACAAAAATCTGTTTGGCTTTGAAAAGCTAATTTCTTTACAGAGTATATATTTGTATCTGTTTTGAAGATATCAAGGGTAGGAGTTAAGGTTAAATTAGCATTTCCAGTATTTAGACCACCATCATTAACCCCTCCTCATAAACTGGTGAGTGACATCACTGAAGCGACCTCTGTGTGTTACAGTCTATTGTCATAATTCAACTCAAGTTATGACCTGTAGATATCTACACACCTATATTGAATCAGTATTCATGCTGTCAGCCATATGTTACATAGATTAATGAGTTTACACATAACAGTCTACATGTAATATATAGCAGCAACGTTTATGGTTACTTAGTCTTCTAGTAGACACATTAAGTGACACTGACAATGACCAGGCTGTGTTTAATGGCCATGAAAATTCAAAGTCTACGGTCCATTACTGACACCACACTTGTCACTATTTCTACTTTGGTTTTCAGTGTATATGTTGTGTTTCTGAAATGAAGTGCACTGCGTCAGACACAGGGCTGTGTTGCATTGAGAGAACTGTATAGCAGCCTTTATACTCTGAGCCCCAGCAGCAGACACTGAGCCTGTACCACATTCAGAGGAAATATTGTGTTATCTGGTGGTTATTATATCAGCTGCTACAATCTTGTTAGGGTAGATTTGATATTTTTCCAGTTGTAGAAATCGCATTAGCTCATTGAACCATCAGACCTACGACAGCGGGGTGTTGTGGTTTTATTCCTGCCAGCCCTGATCCTGTCCTGACTATTTATCTTACAGAGTCTGCTGTCCTGAAAATATATCAAGTGACTGCTCGATTTTGCACACTTCCCTTATTTTTGCAGCACATACATAATTGCTGGCAAACACAGTGAGCACTCTGCGTTTTCTTTTCAGCGTGACCTGCCCTGTGCGTTCAAGCCTTATCTTCTTGACCTTTGAACCTCTCAGGGATATGTGAGGCTGCCGTTCTGTGAGAAGCCTCCTTGTGTTGAAAAGAACATACAGAGACAGTGAAGCTGGACTGACATGCAGAGGCTCACCTTGGTTAGGTCTACATGTTTTATTCCAGGGTCAGAAGAAGAAGTGGAGCTCTCCTCCTCTGTTGAATTCATGAGCAACAGATCGCCCGCTTTTCCTCCATTCAGAGGTTTCTGCTGATATTACCCTATATGTCCTATTATGACCCATACTGAAGCAGAGCTGAGAAGTGAAGCCGGTTGAAGAATAATTTTAAAAGATGATAACAGTCTACTCATCCATCAGCTTAAACATAGCATTGATTTAAAAGCATCGTAGTGTTGCTCTCTGTTGCTGGGTCAGACATCATGCCTTAAACATTACACTGTAGTGTTCACAGCATGCTTTTGATGTCATGTCCTGCCTCCCCAAAACCACTACCCTTATTATCTGACAGGGAAGACTCCACACTGAGAGGGACAGGTGAACAAGCAAGTGTGGAACATTTTAATCGCAGAGCTCCTGAAATTTACCAGAAATTTTGTAAAAAGGTTAAAAAACTATTTCAGAATATTGATACTCTCTCACATCATAAGCCATCTAGTTCACAGACATGTATTTACAAAGACTTGCTCTCTTTCAGAGTCCCCATTTGTATAACTGCATCAAGATTCATGTTGATTTTATTTCCTGTCATGCTCCCGGTAGGGCTGGGCGATAATTCAATAATGATAATCATGGTGATATCATTTTTCTCAATATAGATAGAACAAATGTTTGAAAAAAATGTGTTATAAATAAACCTGTATTACACGCCCCAGCTACTGGAAAGGGAGGCGGCGCTAATGTGTCTTAAACGCTAGTTGCCACCCAATATTAAACATTAAAGAAGAAGAATGCATTGAACAGCCAATCATGTTGCAGGGTGAGAGGTAGGCGGGGCTTAAAGACATTTGGAGTGGAATGTAAACACAGCTGAAACAAGCATCAGCGACACTGAAGAAATGTGAAACCTAGCGGCTCAAAGCAGAGTCGTTAGTCTGACACTGTGTCGACTCTGCGTTAACTATTAACTTCATACACTCCGTTAAATATACTTTCAGGATGTGGGGAAATAAATCAGATTATGCAAATGTTCTCAACCTGAGAAAGATAAGAATCTACAAGCTAAAAATTCACAAAAATGTCTTCTTACACAAAAGCTTAAGCTTGTACAGCACTTTGGCTAAGTGCAGTTGTTTCAAAATGTCATATATATATAAAGTTTGACTTGAAAAAAGACCTGCTTCCTGTTAGAAATGATGAATTCAAAAAGCTTATCAGAAACTAAATCCAGATACAAGCTAACAAACCGTCTGGTTTCTTCAACTTCACTCAAAATTCTGCCTTTAAATCAAATAATAATTTGATTTTTATCGTGATAATTATCAATATCGACTGATATGAAAAAAAATTATCGTGATAACATAATTTCTAATAATCACCCAGATGTAGCTCCCAGGGAAAATTCATGAGAAGAAAACTGAATAAAGACAGAGGTGAAGAGAAGCCTTGGGTTTTTGACCTCTGCTGTTGAACCTGCCCTACGCAATCTAGGGGTCCAAATGGGTCAGGCCCTTAGCCTGGACCAGCATGTGAATAGTTTGGTTAGTTCTTCTTATTATCACTTAAGAAATATCGCCAAACTCAGACCTTTTGTGTCCACAGCTGAGCTAGAAACCATTATTCATGCTTGTGTGTCACCTCGGCTGGATGCTATAGACTTTAGACTTGCCTTTCTTTAATCTGTCTGTTTTTATGTCTTGTTTTTGTATTTATTGTAATCTCTGTTTTACCTTTTAACATTTTTCTATTGTTGTTGTAAAGCACCTTGTGACCTCTGTTCTTGAGAGGTGCTCCATAAATAAATCTTACTTACATCAGAGAAGCAGCTTTTGGCCATAGCTGAGTTTGTGTGAGCACACGTTTGTGTTAGTTGTGATGATTGAGGCCTATGAGCCATCAGGATGCTGGTGGCACGCTTCCTTCCCTCAGCTGTTTCACTTGTTCAATGACGCTTACTGCCCGACTCACAACAGGTCATGATAGAAAGTGAGCATCCGTTTGGACCTAGTGTCAGGGATCCCCTCCATGTCTGCTGATCCTGTATGTGGCTGACAATAATTAAGTCTGTGAATTTCATTACAAATATAATATCACAGTATGATAATATAAAAGTAGTGTGAGAAAAAGAACAGCAAATTAAATTTTTGACCATTTCACACAAATTCAGCAAGCAGGCGAAGTGAAACTAATGATTGAAATCCAAAGTTGTTTGAGTCGTCTGTGACGGGAACATCATTAAACGGTGCTCGGTGCAAGGCTGGCAGCACATTCCTGCACAGACCAAAAGAAAGACAGTGCTGACTGTGATTGACATTTGTTTCTCATGTCATTCAACAGTTAAAAAGGCAAAAGCTTTTTAAAAATACCAGTTGCATAATTATTAATTCAAATGGTAAATGTGCTCGATCAATTTGCAATTATTGGCCTGGAATTTCCTGCTTTGTGCGTTGCCTTCTGGAAAAAAAGGGGGAGCATTTAGAGGCTTTTTGAAGAGAATGAAGGCTTTCTACCTCCTTTTTGTCGTCTGGTCTCAGAAATTGAGGTTACTCTAAATAACTGCAGGAATTATTTCCCTCAATGTCGGAATTAAACAGCTCGTGAAAAGATCGAAGGGCAATTATGTCTGCATGTTGGACATTTGGGTAATATTTCGTTTTCATAATAACGGACAGCACTCACGGCTAAGCCTCTTAGTACGAGTACTCATTTAAATGTATATGGCGCTGAAAAAAGTGCACTCTAATGTGATGTAAAGCCTCTTGTGTTCCCCTGCCTTACAGTTCTTACATGTGCTTCTGAATGGTGTAACCTTCTGCTGCCACTAGAAAGATGCTTAAATCATCCACCGCACAAGTGGGGTGAAAAAAAAGTGAGAAGTAAAAAGTGAGAGTAGAGACAGAGGGGCTTAGAGAGGGGAAGTAAATGATGCCACCGGAAGAAAAGGATCAAGTGTTCCACAGGGCATCTGAATCAAAGCCCTGTCTCCTCCTCTCTGCGCAGCGAGGAGGGAGGTGTGAGCTGTAATTAAGTCGAGGCGAAGACAGTGCGACTCTCTCGAAGGAGCACTGATCTCTTTCAAAAAGGGCCTCTCATCACTGAGGTTGCATCCCCCTATTATGCGAGTTTAGCATATTATTTGTGCCCGAGATGAGTGTGTGCTGATTTTTAAGAGCTATTGTGGTAACAGCTGCTTCTTGCCCCGTCTTTTTATTTAACTTTTTGACGGTTGGCTCTCAGACAAGCAGTATTTCTGCATATGCTCAGTACATTAAACTCAGCAGCCGTGCCAAGTTGAGCTCCGACTACCCTGCAGGGAAAGGCCCATCTCTTCGGCCAAGATGCAACGAGGTGCTCAGGAAATAAATCACATTCAGTACTGAAGCAATTAAGTGGATGTATCATAAATCGGATAATGTTGCCCAGTAATGAAAACACATTTCGCTGAAGGAAAGCCAAATTAAAATGTTTAACTCATTTAACAACAACTTTATTTTAGTGTTTTCACTTTGGAGGGATAGATCGATAAAACAGATGATTTTTCAGCCAGGAGACCGGGTCCTGTGTGAAAGTAATGGTTAATGTTGAGTTATGAAACATTAGATAAGACTCATTTGTGCTCCATGTCTGAAACAAGTACAGGTAAGAGTTAGGGATGGGTAGATTTTTGAATACTCGTTCACTTTGTAAAAATGGAATAGTTACTTTGAATATTTTCTCATTTTAAAAGTACAGTTTTTCATAATTTTTACCGGTGCCTGGTTGTAATACAGTATTCCTGCTAGATGTTGGCTATAGTGCGTCTTCAAGCTGTTTGCTAACCGCATTAGCAAACAGAAGAAGAATGCTAACTGCATTAAATAGCAAAAGGAGAACATCAGCAACAGTCGCAGTGATTTTCTCCGTTTCTGAATCTCACACGCCACGCCAAGTCACAGAAACACAGACGTAAAGATCGAGACAGACGCTGACAGTCTCTTCAAAGTTTCTGGAAGCTAATGGATACAGTCCACATGTTGCAGTACCATCAGAAACCATGGGGCAGTGTTGAACATAACAAAAAATGGAAGAACAGCTACAACATACAGAGAGATTGAATGTGGTATGTGTATCGTTTGAATAGCAGGGAAGAAGAAGCAGAGATACATGCAAGATCAGTTTGTTCAAGCGCCCTCTAGTGGATGCATAAAAAAGCCTTTACGGTACTTAAAATGGGCGTGTAGGTCTTTTACTACACTTTAAATATCTACGTTTTGTTTATCTTAACTGTATGTCAGGTCCTACATACCGATGTGGCCGATACATTAGTACAAAAAGCAGCGAGAGAGGTGTTTTACACTGAATCTAGGTCTGTACCCAATAACGATCAATGTCACCGTAGGCTGAGCCAAATTTTTTGGCTAGCTAGCACGGTTGCAAACTTCACAAGCATTGATGTTAGAAGAAACTACAGTGCTATACAGAAGCTACATGTTGTGGACTTTTCTGAATGTAATGGATATCATCAAACAGGAAGAGAGTTTAAATCTTAGTCCCCTTGGAGGCCCCCTGGTGCTACCTATTTTCTTGATTTTACAGTGCTTACTTTGGATTAGGGATGTGCACGTTGACGTATCGATTAAATGTTGCCAGCTTTGCTAGTCAGCATCAGAGTTACTGCTCTGTTGAACAACTTACGAATGCATGCATATCGTTGGAATTCAATTACAGTCACATGTTTCAAAGTTGTCGGGCAGTGTTAGGGACCAAGCAGTAAGGCACAAGACACAGGTGTAGTTTATGCAAACCAAATTCACAAACCAGAATTATAAGTAGGCCTATAAAAGAGGTCAATTTAACATAACTCAATTTAACACAACAAAATGTAAGCTGTGAACTAAACAAACAGACCTGAAATCTTCTTCTTCTTCTTCTTGTAAGGCAGGCTAGACGCAACAACGGCATATTGCTGCCCTCCTCAGGTCCTTCTTCTTCTCTCTCAATTTACCAGCTGACACTGAAACAATGAGACAGAAGAAGAAGTTATATAGTGGTTGGTCCAAACCAAGTTTAACTCAAGGGGGTAAACAAAATGGACACTTAATTAAACTGAATTCAAAGTAATACTAACTAAACATAACCCCCCCCATGACATCAGAGCCCATGGTCTGCTCCACTCAGCTGGCTTCAGCATAAAAGTCCTTTTCACCCTTGGCCACGCCTTTTGTTCATCCCAGGAAGTGCCATTCCTCCACAGCCAGGTAACTCACCGTGTGGCTCCAGCCATCACAGGCAGCCACCCTCCACTAGATTGGGCCGTAGCTTCAATTAAAAGCTACAATCATGATCCAATAATCAACTGCTATCCTGATGTAGACAGATGGAACAGCACAGTGTAGAGATACAGTTGTGTGTAGGTTGTGTCTGGTTAAAATGGCAGCTGGTGGTGTTAGCTCTTTAGCCTCTTTAGCTAACCTTACTCAGCAAACCAATGTGACATTATTTTCCTGTGATTCTGTGTTTAGCCGTGTTAAATACATTCTGACTGTTTGCTGAAGGTTTTCTTACCTTTTAGACTCATCGGCTTGTTGGATTTTAAATTTCATATCAGACGGGTAGGAAATTGTCGCCTCAGATCATCCAGCTTGGGATTTGTTTTATACATAATAAATATTTTCTTTAAGTGACTCTAAACCACCAGAAAGAAAAGGCTCTTTTTGTAGCTTCTGTTGTCTCTTTTGAATTGATCCTGATTAATTCAGTCAGTTTTATAAACAGGTAAAAATACAATTTTACCAACAACTCTTTCATCCTTTCCTTTACTGATGTTTTTAATGCACTTCAGCTGTTTGTGATAAAGACTTTTCATGCAGACCAAATGATCTGAATACTCTCTCTCTTACTGATGAACTCAAAGAGCTTTATTTTATTTCAACATCAACAAATACAACAATATTATCCTTGTGAAAGAACCGGTCTTGGGAATAACTTGTTGGAGCTCACTGTTTGCATATATACAGGAGGTTTGCTGAAGTGTATTGTCTGGCTGTGTGCCTGTTGGAACGGGGACAGCAGGGAGGCTGAGCCCTGTCTCTGTAATGGAGGTCAGGGCCCTGCAGCTGCTTGGAGCTCCCAGGGGACTAGGCTGTAGCCGTGGTGTTAGGGCCTGTGGAGCTCTGAGGACAGAGGAGGGACAGGGATTGTGTGATCTAAAACCTCAGTATCTTAACAGGCTCAGCATTCTGTGCACATTCTCTGCTCTACTTTGTCATTATTTTTGTACACAGTGTGTAAAAATGAATAATAAAAATGTACTGAGTGTTCAGTTCTTGCGGCAGACCACCCGCAGTGAATACCAGGACTGTGAGAGCATAAAATATTCTGTGCCCAACATGAAGAAGAAAGCCGCCAATAAATAACCATCACAATCAGCCCTGCTGCAGATTCACATGACTGACTTCATTCTGCTTGAAGCCATTCGAAGCGTTTTATTTCTACCATTTGATTGTATGGAAATCGACATCAAAGCCAACGGGCGGTCTCTTTTCGGGACATCATGCAATCATGCATGTTGTGTATATCTATGCACATCATTAACATAACCCAAAGTAACGTACAGCAGATAGACGCAGGCAAGATTTTGGCTACATGTATTCAGAAACTTTGGAGTCAGATGGGTTCATCTTCAAGTGAAGTGGCAATTTCTGGGGAAATTATCACATTTTAAGAAGCATTCATTATGTGTAGATTCTAACCGGCAAGGTGGAATTTATGCATTTGGACAGTAAAAGTTCTCAATTTGAATACATCACCACTAAACAGAGATATGAAGCTTTCAACTAATGCATTTAGGTCAGTCCTGGAATTAATATTCCTCTTTTGCCGGGGACAAAAAGACTTGACATAACCACTTAAAACCACATGAAGGGAAGAGTGTCTCCTCCAGCACTGATTAAATTTTCATATGTAACAGTAACTGAGTGTATCCGTCATCCCCCCTTCCCTGTTCTCCATCAGTGAACTGAACCAGTGGCGTAATGCAGGTGCAGAAGAAAAACCCTGTCTTCTTAATGAGTGTGATTTGCGCCCCATCGGAGAAGCTCTGTTTTTATTCATCAGCCTCTATTCATGCATTCCTCTCCTCATGACATCTCTAACAATAGCATTAACTGGATAAGCAGTGCCGATAGGTTTTAGAGCGCACCTTCAGATTGCTGGAGATTGAGCCCTGTAATTGATGTCTCTGTGGAGAGAGTGGATGGAAAGATTAAAGCAGAAATGAAAGGAGAGAGCCTGCCTTAATGAAAAGTATCTGCTTTGTCCCCAGTGGAGGCTTTGTGACTCTCTTTTTCTATCTAAATAAACTGCTGGCAGAGAATTTATACGCCGTCTCAGTGCTGACAAAAGGTGAAGTATATCTCCAATGGCCAGGACCTTTTCTCTCTGCCGGTATCTATCTATTTTTCTATCTGGCCTGCTGATATACCGAGCAACCATCCTTTTAAATTTGCTGTACACGCACCAGCTCATCGGTGCTGCAAACCAAGGTTACATCAAAACAAAACTCAGATTTTTCTGAACAGGTAACCAGCTCAATTCAAGGCACATTAGGAAACCAATGAAGTTTATCAGTCTTCTAATAGGAACTGTAGCAGACTCTTTTCCAACCTGGTGTTACGACTCATTTAACTGCATGTTTTTAACAACGCACCAACTCCTGAAGGTAGACTGTTGTTACTTTGTGCTCGGAGGCAGTAAAAGTCTGGCCTCTTAAAGATACTGTTAAAAAGCATTATTAGCTGCAGAGAGAGCTGGCCTCGGACGACCCGGACTACTGGGAGTTTCTACAAGTTTCATTCAGGGACTGGAACCATCATGGACCAGTAATGAAACAATTTCACACAACAGCATATGCCCCGCGGTGCCGATTCTGCAATCCTCTCCTGACCTGATCAGGAAGAGAGAGGCATGCAGTTTGAGGGAAATGAGATTTTGGATAGAAAGAGAAAGACACAGAGATAGACGAGATACTTCTATACATCAATAAATAATTAAATAACATAGCTGCTGGAATAATCACTAGATTGGTAGATATTAATGATATATGAATAGTTAAATACCTTGATTGATATTCAGATACTTAAATATTTTAGCAGATACTTAAAAAACAAGCTTTTGACGGTTATATAAATACTGAAACATCGATATAAATATTAAGATTAATGCTGTGATTGATGCTTAGAGATATTTAGATGGGTTAATGGATGAATGATAAATACTTGGAAAGATAAACAAACCAAACCATAAGATTTAGATTACTATTAGGTTCCTAGAAACCTAGATACTTTGATAAATATATATATATTATTAGATTTATATATTTGGAAACTGTGACTGACATAGATCAATAACATACTTTGACATTCAGGTACTGTCTACGATATGTAGGATGGTGTGTTGATAACACATATTTAATTCATAAGATAAATCATGTATATATATATATATGTCATGTAAAGGTTGCTTTTTTGCTCCATTTGCAAATTAAAAAACAGTTTTCTACAAAAATATTTAAACACACATACATATACATCCCCATCATAAAAAGAAACAACAGAATATAGCAACACAAAAAAATCTACTAGGGACTCAAGACGACTTACAAGTGAAAGTAACATACCAACAAATTAAAACATGCTACATGTAAATGCATGAAAAGCTACGAGCAGCCTGTTGCCACATAGACTGAATAGTTAATTTTAACATGAGGCCAGATAGTTTATCACTGTTAAGGCCTTTGGGTCGGCCAAAGGGGGCGACACAGTGGCTTAGACATTTATATTTAATGATAGATTCTTATAGAGATACGTGTTTTGATTGATTTTAACGTTGTTTTATTATTATTTTTAATTTTAACTATTTATTTTTTATTTATCTACTCAGTTTTATTGATATTTTTAGCCTTCATTTTATTTTCAGCTCTCGTCCTTACCCTTTAATTTATTCAAACTATTTATATTCTTAATGTTAATTTGATGCTTTAACTTATTTTAATTACATACGTTTTATTGTTGTTGGCATGCACTAGTCTCTATTTTAAAATCCATTTATGTTTTTTAAAATGTCTTGCCATTATTTTATTTCTGTTTCTTTCTTGTTTTCAATCACTGTAAAGCACTTTAGGTTAGATTTGATTTGTATGAAAGGTGCTATATAAATAAAGATTGATTGATGGATTGATTGATTGATTGATTGATGGATTGATTGATTGATTGATTGATTGATTGATTGATTGATTGATGGATATTTAGAGAGTTACTTAGAATGTAAGAGAGATACCTAGATGGACCAATATTTAAAGATCTAGAGATATTCTTAGAAAGATACTAACATAGATCAATCCACCAATTTCAATCAATCTTTATTTATATCGCACCAAATCCCAACAAATGTTATCCTCAGATTCTTTCCAAACAGAGCAGGTCTAGACCGTACTCTATGTTCTATCATTAACAAAGACCCAACATCAAGACATGATAAGATCCAGTCCCATCTTACAGACAGGACTCAGTCTGTGGCAAGGACAAACTTCCTTTAACAGGCAGAAACCTCCAGCAAGACCAGACTCATGTTAGACACACATCTGCTTAGGCCGATACAAAGATACCCAGAAAGATGCAATACTGACTCAGAAACTCAGAAATATATTTAGATACTCAGATAGTTGGGGAGATTATAGATACTTGGATGTTGAGAGACTTGAATAGATACTTGGATACAGTTAGCACACAAATAGATGTCTGATTGGATAGAAAGTTATATACTTTGATTGATGAATTGATGAAAAGGTAGACAAGTACTTGGATGGATAGATAGATAAATAGATGGATCGGTACTTGGATGGATAGGATAGATATATAGATGTATAGGTACTTCGATGGAGGGATAGCTGGAAACCTGGCAGGTAAAATGAGCATGACAGGGAAGAAAAAAAGAAGCGTATGAATGAAAACATGGCTGCAGTTTCAAGTAGACGTACTTCATCCTCATTTAATGGAGACTCATGGCCAGGTTGGTCTCAGCTTGGACAGACACATAGCCATTACCAGACCATTTACTCTACATTTAGGGTCTTGTAAAGGTCGCTCGAGCCCAGCGGTTCAGTCCATCAGTCATAACATGCTTGGATATCTCCAGTCAAATCCTGATATCATGGCAAATGATGATGAATGACTGCAGGTGTAGTCCAGTCAAGTACATTTTGATCGATTGCATCTCAGCTCACTTACATGGCTTGGTAGATACAATAAATACAACCGCTGCTTTATGCAGCATCTATGTTTTATTACATGACTCGGGGGCAGAGATGTGATTGTCTGATATTCTGTACCCATGTGTTCTCGATGCTGGATCATTATATTAAAACCTTTTAATCAGATTGATTGAACCAAGTCTTGTGCTGATGTTTCTGTTTGTATAATAGGTTGCTATAATGCTGGGCTGATTGGCAATGTTACTGTCTTTTGCCAATGGCTAACAGTCAAGGACCTCGGAGCCCTTGTTGGGATTCAACCCTACATCTCTCTTGCTTATCAGCCTACTGGAGTCTCATGTTTTAACACCAGCTTTAGTTTTACTCATTATCAGTTATCATTACAGTAGCAAGACCACAACATCAAAAAGATGCAGGTTGATGACATACTGTATTTATGGAATTAAGTTGAATTGATAATTAGGGATGGGACATGATTTTTAAATGCTTGAATTTTCGTTCAAGTAATACAAATTGAAGGATAATGCATTTAACATCTCATTTTAAAAGTACATTTTTTTTCCATTTTTTTTCACTGGTGCCTGATTGAAATACTGTATTCCCGCCAGACGGTGACTACAGAGCGTCTTAAAGCTGTTTGATAACTGCATTAAGTTACAGGAGAAGAAGAATGCTAACTGCATTAAAATAGCAAAAGAAGAAGAACGCATTAGCGACAGTCGAAATACGTGTGTTGTGGTGCGAGATTTAGAAACAGAGATAATTGCAGAGACTGAGCATGGCTGAAAAATGGTAACATGCACGCCACACTGCTGCATCACAGAAACTTCAGCATAAATGTCAAGACAGAAGCTGCCAGTCCCCGCTACCAGCAGCACCTTGTCCCGTTGCTAGTTAACGCGACTGCCACACAAACTGACTGTTAACGAGACAGGTGTCATGTGGAGTGTTTGCGTTTACTGTCTACACCTGCAGCACAACAAATGTGGTGCGAGTTGCTGTTGTCTCAACTTGACGTTGCAAACCTGCTATCAGAGAGCTGGACCCAACAGAGACAGACTTAAAGAACCAAATCAATCGATATACATACAATTACACTGCAATAAACCTGCTACTGGCTTCTTATTTATATCAGAATATTTGTAGGAAAAGAAGAAAATATGTAACATCACTTAGCCCGAGTCTGCGTGCGTCTTTTGTTGGGGAGTGGGGCTCGAATACAAATAAACGCCAGTGGTTATCAAATAGTATTTTGGTTTGAAATGCTGGAATTAGTTTTGTTAAACTTTTATCTGGTAACAAATTATAACTCTTGTAGCTCTTTTGTTATCTCCTGCTTAAATTTGACTCATTCACTGAGATTTCCATGCCTTCCTTGTAAATGCACACACTTGGCTTATATGATCTGACTTGCACTCTTTGTTCAGTTTCCTGTGATTAATCTTGGACAGTGGGTGTCGGTACCAGGCAACGTGCCAAGGAAGCCTCAGGAGAAGAAAACAGCAAATGAATAAGAATGTAAAATACTTTCCAACAGTTAAAAAATAATTGTCTCAACAGCGTTTTACTGCAGTTAATGCCCACTACAGGTTTGTTGGGTCTCTAAAATGAATGTTCACATTAAGTTTTGTTTGGAAGCACTGAACCTTACCCTATTGAGTGTTAATGTTTACAACAAAACCATCCATGGGGCAGCTTTAATTTTGCATAGACATCACATTATGTGTGTATGCGTCATAAACACATCCTGCCTGCACCTCGTTTTCAGCTGTTGTGGTGTTATCGTGGTCTTAATGCAGTTTAAAGTTGGAAAGCATAAAATTCAATTCTAAAAGGTCAAGTTTGTAGACAGCCAAATATTGGTGATTCTTGACTTGGCCTGAAAACTGCATATTGCTTTTGGTATTGTCAATCAAAAACTTCATCTTTTATTGGCAAACTCTACTCCACTTTTTTATTTATCTATTCTTCTCCACCTTCTCCTCTCTCACACCATTTCTTGCCCTCCTGCTTGCTCTGGAGTCTGAAATGCAGTGGCTGTTATTAATAGTGTATGAAGAAGTGGTGTTCAGATAATTCTTGAACTGGCTCACTATTGATGAGCTGTGAGGCTTTATATCGCGCCCCCCCCCTCGCCCTCTTTTTCCCCCTGGTCTGTAAGTAAACTTGTCAAGTCTGATGCATTGCCTGCACACGCTCAAATGCAAATCACGCAGCCGCAGAGCTTTATCTCAAACCAAACAAGTGAAAGTGCAGAACATCCTGGATGCTCAGTCCCAACAGAACGGCTGTATCTGAGCGGCTCTGATTAAAGGGCTGCCAGCAGAGCTCTGCTCCTGGTTACACAATATCACGGGGTCTGCTTCAGGAATCTGCTTTAATGCAACGGAAAATGAGCTTAACAGATAGAGCAGTCTTATCAGCACAGGGAGAGATTTTAGGTCGGGTCTCTTCAGTCAAGTTTAAGTCAACTAAAAAAAGATGAGTGACAAGAATGGTGCTTCAAGTCTGAATTGAAGTTGTACATGAAAATAGTCTAACGCAGGAAGAGTGCTATTTCTGAACTGAACTTCATGTTTTATTTTTCTGTGAACATCAAGAAAAGGAAGCAAAATCCTAAAATTAATCCAGGTAGGAAGGAATATCTTAAATCAATCATTCTGCGTCTATTTTCCCTGGAAAATATTCCACCTTACCTGGCTGGTTTATGTATAAGGACATGTAACTGAGATTGAAGGTGTTTGGATTCTCAATACTTTCCCTTGTTTCAAAAAACCTTGGCTGCTGATATTTTCACTCACTGTGTTATTTTAGTTCTTTTCTTTCCAGTTGTTTTTTTAAAGCTTTATTTAGAGGAAAGACTTTCTGTGGTGATCAACTTGATGAGTAAGAAGTACAGGGACGTTTTTCACTGAGCTTTTAGTAAACATTTTCCAGAAATGCCTCTGATGCGCGTTAATGTGGTATCAGGGTCGACCTGTTTCAAATGTTAAGTATTGAAGAGGACATAAGGGAGGCAGGGGAAGTTCTTTTTAGTTTGGTAGTAAACAGGAGATAGGTACAAAGGATGAGGAGACGGTGATTTGGTGTAGCTGAGGTACAGCCAGCAGTATTTATTTTCTCTATATTTCAGTCTGAAAAAATACACAACAACATAAGACACTGGCACAAAAGTTCAATTGAAAGTTAGATTTTTTGGGGCATTTTTCTCCTTTAATGGACAGGACAGCTTAAGAGAGACAGGAAATGTGGAGACTAGGGGAAGACGTGCAGTGAATGGTCAAGGCTGGAATCGAACCTGCAACCTCTGCGATGAGGACTATGGCCTCTGTATATGGGGCACGCGCTTAAAGTGAAATTCAAATGCACTGACACGCATACGAAAAAAAGTATAAACTCACACACGAGCTGCATGCCACAGCCAGAGCAGGATCAATTAACCCTTTACTCCCCAGAATGCCCAAGCCTTTTATTCAAAAAGACGGATCCAATGATTAATTTACAACCCCTCCAAAAAAACGCTTTTGACTGAATACAGATATACTATTTTAGAGCCGCAAAGAAGAACAGTTTAAGTCAAAGCTAGCTTAACTTCAACCACCAGTATTTTCCAATAACATGTTGTAAGGCTGTGATTTCTAAAAGTTTAACTGTAGGATAATAAACAGCTGTAACAATAAAACAGGAAGGAAAACAGGGTCCTGTTATGTCTTGAATCAGGCCAGAGGCTCATGATCAGTATCATTTCACAATTCTCAGGGATAGTTAGTTGCTTTTTTTTGTAAATGCATGAGGTATATAACCTGTCAATGGAGGTGAATTACCCACAGGGGATTGTTTGTTGAGACAGTGGGCTGAGAACTAGCACAAGTGCAAGGCTATCAGCTGCAGGTGATGGAACATGGACACCTAGGGTATGTGTCAGGTCTGCAAATAGTGCCTTTTCCTATCCCTGTAATAAATGTAACAGTTTATTCAGGTATATGCTGACGTTTAAGTCCAGGTTTTAGTATCTGTATCCGTATCAGATCTGTAGGTCTCAGAGTGTCGGCTGTTCATTTTCTACTAATGAGATGGGAAAGGCAATCCTTCAGACCGGCAGCCATCCACAGTCACCCGGATTTATATCTGTGAGAATCAGTCTCCACTTATCCTTGCACTCTCTGATCACTGTCATCCATGTGAGGGTAATTGCAAATGATGCCCTTGTTAAATCTGTATGATTGAAGCCTGTCTGAGCGCTGCAGTGGATCAGTGTGATCAACGGGACCCCCTCCTCATCCCTCCGTCTTTGATTACCTCTCCCTGTTTTATATTGTATAGCTTTTGCAGGGAGGAAAAACAATCTGGTTTTTTTTCCATGAACCCTCTTGTTATACATGCTCGGTTCTATCTGTGATTTGTTTTCATTATCCCCGCCCCTCTTTCGCTCTCCTCCTTCAGTTTGAGGAGCTCTTCAGCCAGCTCACAGTTTCTGCTTTAATTTATTTCTCCCTCTCCAGGATAAATGCTATGTAAGAGGCTGCTGCTTTCCTCCCTCTCCATCACATTGTATTTATGATGCGTCTGCTGTGCGGGGCTATTAGTCAGGGTTCAGTGTGGAAGCGGGCGAGGCTGGACAGTTGTACCTGGGGTCCAGCACGGGCACTTCAGGCCGGTCGACACCTCCTCCCATTAATCTCCCTCCAGGGCCTCTTCTGGCTGCCTCGCAGCCACTTAGTGCAGCAGAGTTATGCTCCTCCTGTTACCTCCTGACTTTGATACTGAAAGAAACACGGTTAATAGGATTCAATTAACTCTTCTGTGGACACTAGAAGGTATTAAACTCCTGACTGGTTTTGAAAGGCACTTTTTTAAAGGGTTGGTGCACCCAAATTACAAAAGCAAACCCTCTTTCCTCACCTGCATTCAGGAGTGGAAAAGTGATGTATTTGCAAAGATTTTTGCTGTCACCTTTATTTAACAGAGGTTAATTGAATTTTTTTACAACAGTTTTTGAGGTGTTCTGTTTATCCAGGGGCCTCAGGCATCTAACTTTAAAAAAAGCTACCCTGGTTCAACTAAATTACATACTAGAGCTTTTTTTGTGTGTGTTAAACTCTTCAAGAAATGAAAAACAATTACAATGAAGAGTGACACATAGAAAAATGATGAAGGTCTCTAGGGATACACCAAAATGAAAATTCTTGGTTGAAACCGAAAACTGAAAATGAGGAAACCAAGGCCAAAACACCGAAAGCCGAAACACCGAAAGCCAAAACACTGAAAGCCGGAACACTGAAATAAATTATTATGCCAATTATTAGTAGGGAGACCGGGGACAGTTGTAACATTTCAATC
Source organism: Notolabrus celidotus (assembly GCF_009762535.1). Taxonomy (NCBI): domain Eukaryota; kingdom Metazoa; phylum Chordata; class Actinopteri; order Labriformes; family Labridae; genus Notolabrus; species Notolabrus celidotus. The sequence continues at coordinate 5,561,385 of NC_048287.1, read as the reverse complement.
CTTGGATTTGAGATTAAGCCATGCATTTTCTGTTTGTGTTGCACAGGCATTTTCTAGGCTCTTTATCCTCAAATGTGACTTTAAAAAAACATATTTTGTAAGTCCTTAAAGAATTAAGCTTAGACGATGTATGCCACTTTGTCATGTTATTTTTTTTAGTCAACTGTTTGATACTCTAATGAAAGTAGGTTGTGAAGACAAGGGTCAATGTTATTTATTTGTAAATGCACTGGCCATCCCTGCCCATTTGAGAGCCTCAGTTTGGCCACCCCGCTCAAAAAGCTCTGGACACGCCCCTGCCCGTAGGCCACTCTGTTCTTCTTCTCCTGTACTGTGCGCTTCTCCATCTCTGAGCGGGTTCTCTGCATCCATCGCCACCTGGATAATTTCTTGTGCACGCTGCTTTATTCCCACATCAGCTTCCCACAACATTTTACTGTTTTTGTGAAGCACTTGTATTTAAAAGTACTAGAGAAATAAAAGTCTAATTATTATTATTTAATCACTTTAACATCTATCTTTATGGAAGTCATGTTTTAACAGTCTTGTCATGCTATTTAAGATGCCATATCAATATTTTGTCCCATGACATCATGCTAGCTTTAGGATAACCCCTTGTAAGAACTGAGGCATGCCAATGTTGACGTGACGCCTAAACTTAACTAAATGTATGAGTTGACAGAAAGAGCTGAAAGGAAAGCAAACTAGCTTAGCCTGTTACTTTGAGCTAAGCTTGTTTTATTTGAAGGTTTCCTTCCTGGTGATCCTCTACAAGGTTTTTAACTTGCAGCTGAATCACTCAAAGGTTTCTCTGCAGAACAAACAAACCTGGTAATTAAAACTCATAAAATTATTCAATGAAGAAGTTTCTTTGTGTTGCTCCGGGGCTAACGGAGAACATCTGCTTTTGTTGAAAAATTCCTCGACTGCAGGGAAACAAAGGAGTCACATTTATTTCCTAATTCATGTTTGTTTGTGTTACTCTTCTGCAACAGACAACCTCTTTCTTTACACCATCTCAAACAGAGCTTTGCAGTAGATGATGGTGGAGGTGGCTGGTGGGATAGTTCAGGCTTTTTTCCCCCTTTTTTCCCCCTTTTCTATCCTGGATCTGTGGTGGAAGGAGGTGAAGGGAGGCAAAGGACTTAAGAGGTTACAGGATACTGTGGACCAAGGTACCAAAATAAATGCATAAAGACATAAAGAAGTAGAGAAGTAAAGAAAAAGAAAATGAAGAAGGAGGAAATAAAGAACAAGGAAAATAAAATCCATTAAAGTTAGTGAAATAAAAGTAAAAGAGTGTGTGTGTGTGTGTGTGTGTTTGTTAATGTGTATTTCGTGTATAATGTGTACTGTATGTGAGTGTTTGCATGATGTGTGGTATGAGCTCAGGCAGCTATAGTCGGGCAGAGGTTACTGCGTTATGGAGGGTTCAGTGGCTGGAGGTCTTGCAGAAGACAGTGCCTTCAAGTCCATGTTTTGTAGACGTACCTCTGTGATAGACTGTTGGATCTCGAGTGTCCAGAGTTTGACATCACTAATAAACAACTTGTAATATGATTTCATGTTAAGATTGTTTTAGTATACAGCCTAAAGCTCAGTGTTTTTTTTTTAATGGAAGGTAAAGTCGCTGAAGATGCTGATATTGAATCCATCCATCATTGTGCTGGTGAAGGTGAAGGTGAAGGTCTTTGTATGTGACATGGCTTGAGATTTGTTGAGATTGAGGATAGATATCTAATAACTGCAACTTTATCATAATCAACTTCTTTGAAATTAAAAAACTATATGAGGAAACTGAGGAAACTGAGGCATGTTAGGTTTCCCCTTCAGATGTCTGACACATCATGGGGACGCCTCTGTAACAGCAGTCAGACCATCACTGAGAGCAGCATTAATAAGACTCGTAGCTGCCTTGTGCATGCTCCATGCTTTTCAGTAAATCCCTCAAATCTACAGCACACAGAGAATCACTCTGATCAGCAGTCTCTTTCAGAATTAGAAATAAGAAACACCGTTATCTGTTTGCTTGTTTGGATCTGATGAAACATTGCTGCAGATTTTTTGAGTTTGGCAAAGAAGTGAATTAACACAAGTTAACAGGAGAGGAAGGGATTAAACAGAAGCTGGTGAATGTTATCCAGCTGAATACCTAAGAAGTACTGGTGTTGGCATGTATGTTACCATCATGTGCCTGTGTTAGCTTTCAATACTGTACACAACAATGCTGCCAGAAATCTGTTATTGGTGCACGATCTGCATCCTGATGAAAATCACAATTATTGCTGCCGTTAGGGGTTTTTTTTCCTCCAAAAAATTCCCAGCCGTGTTCAAATCGTCTGTCAGGCTCTAATACAAAGGTTACAGTCCAGAAAAAGCTCCTCTATAACTTTCTTGTTCAATAACATTTCCTTTGCCAAGTAGAAGAAAGAGCTGAGAATGTTTCAGGACACGAAGACAAGCCAAACACAGATTACACATTCCAGGCATGGTATCTAAAGACAAGCTCCGGTCTTGTTTGGCAAATTACCTCTCCATAGCGTTCAAAGAGGAGTGCTCCTCGTTCCTGCACCTTTATTTTTTATTTCTCCGTCTTTGTTCTCTTCCTGAAAAGCTTGTCAGCTGTGACAGCGGCTCACTGAAGTTATCTCGAATCCCGCCGTCCACGTCTCTAGGTGTTATTGCAGCTCTGCGTGGCGGCGCTTTGCTCGGGGACTGTGCCCACTGTGCCTCTGATAAGCAATTATCATTCTGAGAAGCAGCTTTCAGTCATTCAAATTATTATTATAATAATGTGGAAATTTGAACAATCTTCAGTCCCACATTGGCCAGATTCCCCGGCGCTGCGATGAACAGGAATAATTCATTCCCAGTCTTTAGCTGTAGCCTGTGTGACATTGACAGCTTCATTATAATTTTATTCATATTTAAGTAAACATCAAAACAGAAATCAAACACACATCCAAAGAGATACACTCACACACACACATCATTGAGAAGTCTGCAGATTGAATGTAGCTTTTCTAATTACATGGGCTCGCCCTCCCGCTGCAAGGGAAGCTCATTTGGGCACCGAGAGGAACGCGAGTGCGCTAACAGCAAAGGAGGCTGGGAAAGATGAGTCTTAATGAGCGGAATCATTGGAACGTGTCTGATGGTGACATTTCTTCGTGGAGCTGGAGGCTTGGGGATGAAAGGCAGGCCTTCACCGCGGGGCTTGCTCCACCACTCAGCCCCCTCATCCTCAGATAACCGGGCACAACGCAGCACAACAAGCAGCCCTCACACAGGAGGCAATTAAAACCCTGATCTGCTTACACACCCGGAAACACTTGGTTAGCTGCAGGCGGAGGGGAAGAAGGCCGGGTGGTGGGGATGATGGTGTTGGGGGTAGTGGTGGAATTTGTTTGTCAGCAAGAACAGCGAAAGCAGCGGTCCAAAATTAGCAATCTTAGCAGTTTATAGTTACATACAGTATTTCTTTAGAAGTAAAACTTACACATTAGTGAAGAAAACAGATGGAGCTTCTCAACAAAACACAAAAAGCAACATTTGGGGGAGTAGGCCAGACGGGATACTATTAAGTAGAAGCTGGCAGCGAGTCAGAGGAGCTCTTTAACAGCAGCAGCACTGCTGCCAAGCTGTAATACGATCTGTTAGTGAAGAGGGTCCTGGGACCGCAGAGGGCTCAGGGCATGTGGAGATAGATGGGAGTTAGTCTGGAGTTGGAGGAGCAGCCAAACTCTGCACAAGCTGCAAATGCAAGGACGTCGGAGCAAAACTATTTACCCCCACAACCCTGGAAACAGGCTGCTAGTGCCGGCACTGGTATTGTTTCAGATCACATCCCCAGAACCTGAGTAACCTTTACTAAAAGATTATTATTTTAAGGTTACAACCATGCATTAAAAGAAAACAATGGTGAAGTATGAACTTAAAATCCCCCAAATCCTCACTGGAGCTTTAAAAACTTCACAGATGTTTTGATAGTTTTGTGTGCGCTAGTGCTACATTGGCACTTTGATTGTACTTGATGTTGTATTTGGCTTAAATGGTCAACAACAGCACAGGTTGAAGATGGAAAACTCACAATTCTGTTTCAGCATTCATGTTATTGCATCCAGGGAAGAATAAACTCTAGACCTTGGAACATGGATGGCAGTATTTCTCAGGTCCATCTGGGCAACAAACACGTCAGACATGTTGTAAACAAAACAACATCTCAGCCTAACTAGCTTCTGCTCTGTAGGAAGAAAACTTAAAGTGACAGTAAAGACTTGAGACAGTTTGGGGTTGAGATGTTCTCAGTACTCTTTGTTCTTTGTTCCTTAGACGCTGGAGATTTGCTGAAAGCCTGAAAGTCCTCCAAGTGTGCGTCCCCGTTGGAGTTATTTTAGCTAGCCTCGCCGTTACAAAGACAGTGGTCCCCAAACTTTAAGAGTTGTCTCATAAAAGGCAAACATCTGTCATGTTGTAATTCATTCTGGCATGTCTGAATGAAAAGCTGTTTATCCTTATCTTCAAACTGTCACCAACTTGTGTCATAGGGTTCTCTTTATCTCTGAATAAGTCTCGCCAGTATGATAGTTTAACAGTTTAATCATTCTCACATTAATCAGGTTTGTCTCAAAGCAGAGGTCCAACATCAACATAACATCATGAAGCAATTCTTACAAGATGAGCCTCCTTCTTCATCAGATTCAGAAGATGTCATTACAGTGAAGTAGCTTACCTTCAGGGCTTTAGTAACTTCTTGATTTCATTTTAACTCTTCACTGGTCAGCCTGGCTGGAGTGCTACTCTCCTGATAGAGATTAAGTGTAGCTCTGAGTGCATCTTTGTGTCTCTGCAGACGGTTGACAATATCTCAGTATAGAGTTCCATCTGGTGGAAATACCTCAGATTAGAGGCTACCGCTCTGTGGTCTCCCTGTAGCAATTCTGCTGCATTTACTGGACTATGTTTAATGTGTCAGACCAGTTTGCAGCATTTTGTCGACACATTCAGGAGCTCTGTTTCATGCAGGCCTTGTATGCATGAGACTTTTGATCCCCCTGATGGTGAGCTATATGACTGGTCATATCATGCCAACCTGAGGCATCTAGCTGCCACCTATTTAGCATGCGATGTAGCTAACTTCTTTCAATCAATCGATCTTTATTTGTATAGCGCCAAATCACAAAAAACATTATCTCAAGACCCTTTTACAAACATAGGAGGTCTAGACCATCCGTCCATCCATTATCTTGACCGCTTATCCCGTTATGGGTCACGGGGGGCTGGAGCCTATCCCAGCTGGCTTTGGGCGGAAGGCAGGGTACACCCTGGACAGGTCACCAACCTATCACAGGTTGCACACACTCACACCTACGGCCAATTTAGAGTGATCAATCAACCTGAGCATGTTTTTGGATTGTGGGAGGAAGCCGGAGAACCCGGAGAGAATCCACACATGCACGGGGAGAACATGCAAACTCCACACAGAAAGGCACCCGGCCAGGGATTCGAACCAGGAACCTTCTAGCTGTGAGGCAACAGCGCTACCCACTGCACCACCGTGCAGCCAGGTCTAGACCACTCTATGTCAAATTATGAACAGAGACCCAACTTCAAGACAGGATAAGACTCAGTCTTATCCCATCTTAATCCACCATGAGCATTGCACCTCGCAGTATTTAGCTAGTTGCAGCGGCGAGGACAAACTTCCTTTAGCAGGCAGAAATCTCGAGCAGGACCAGACTCATGTTAGACACACATCTGTCTCGACCGTGTTGGGTCTGGAAAGACGGGTAGAGGAGAATAAGAGAGAGAGGGAGCGGTGGTAGCGATGAGATGAGTAGTAGAAGCTGTTGCCGAATGAGTCCGGCACGTCAGTATTCTTTGATTGCGTAACATCCATGTCTACAATGGTGATTCATAAACTTGAAAGTAGTGCTCTGCTGGCCTCTGGGAGACAGTTGTCAGCTGACATCAGTCTGATTAGCCGTTTGACACAAAGTGCATATTACTTTTGACTTGTCGGCTGAGTAGTCTGTGAGATTTTTTAAAGTGAAGTGAACCGTTCAACAGCACAGCGGTGTTGTTGCTTTTTATCAAAACGGCAGCAGGAGGTAGGTGCTGTATGTATGGTGCACAGGAAGAGACTGCTCCTTCTTCTTATTTCAGATCAGGTTGCAACCAGTGTTAAGGTTCATTACCACCCTGTATTATATTGGAGTGAAGACCAGAATAAAGAGAAAGGGATGAGTATGCGACTAAAACATTACTGCGCAAAAGAACAAAGTTGGACCTTAGTCATGTCAGGATTATGTGTTAACACTAACAAGTCTAAACTATGGGAACCATCACCAAACTTCCTGCATTAAACCTATTTAGAAATGTGGCACACCTCCTATATGTCTAAAAGTTGGTCCTTCCATGTCCAGCCTATTCATTTTGAGGTTTTCAGAAGTGTGTGTGAATTTTTTGACCAATTAAACAAGCAAACACCATATCCGCTCGCTCTCCTTTGACAACCAGGCTGGTGGCTTTAAAAGCCTGTGGTTTGTGTGATAATGGCAGAATAGTGAAAGGAACCATTATAGGCCAGACAGGGTCGGGTCACCTTCACATGCTAAGAGCCGGCCTGTTGTTGTCCTCCATCAGCTGAGGAAGCCCTTCCTCTGCTCTGGCACTGCTTCCCATTATGCCTGCCTATCTGTGGTGACCTGCGGCTGCCGGGTCATTTTCACAGTGCAGGGCTAATTGTACCAAATGGCGGTAGATTTTGAGGGAATAGATGAGATAGGTAGTCCACTTTGACCCCCTGGTGCCAACCATTAGATGAAATTTACTTTACAGCTGTAAAGATCTCCATGTGGTTGATGTATTAACACATCTGTGAGCCTGTGGTGATGTAACTGAACAATCATTTCTGAGATGTTTTCGACATGTTCCTCCTCCAGTTTTCTCCTGTCAGCATGTTAGAAGGAAAGTTTACTCTTTATCCTTTTAACACTTTACTCTCTGTTCTTTGCAGCTGGCTGTACCTTTGATGAGGACTCAGACCCTGGCTTATGTGAGTACCGACAAGGCCAAGAGGACGACTTTGACTGGCAGCTCATAAGGACCTACAATTGGCCACATCCGACCCCAGATCTCCTAAGAGGTAGGAACCACGCTTTTTAGGGAACACATGACACGTATGCACACGATGTTTTGTAAGTGCTCCTCCATACTTAACATACATAACAGGCCGTAATGGCTGCACTGTAATCCTTTACACAAGGACAAGGACACTACATCAAAGTATGTCCACTTCAGGTGCTGATGTTGGCACTAACAGGATGTTGTTTCCAAATCATTTTGCAAGGATCAGTCAATAGTGCACCGAAACAAATGAGAAGACGGTCCAGGTTTGGAAATATATGTGAGGCTGTACATGACATGATTCATTCTGGCTCTCTGACATTGATATATTCTCCTCTCACATGCATATATGTTCAGGGACACTCCGCCTCGGCTTTGTAATTTGCCATAATTGTGATAATGACTACATATCTATAGTTGGTGTCGGCTCCAGGCTACTGCTAGTGGGACCGCCTCATGATATGGAAAAACTGATGCATCCCCGCTATGCCACTGTCACCGGCGTCACAGTCCAGGTCTGCTTTCTGTAAATCTCTTGGCGCTGCAATTTGACTCTCTATTGTTAAAACACAACACTTTCCCATGTAAACAAGTTCACCTACTCGTCTGCCCTTTCCACCCACCGTGTCGAGCCTGCCCTGCTCAAACTTCTCAGCCAATCACAGAGTGATAAAGGAACTTCCTTCCTTCACCCCTATACTCCTTCAGTTTCAACTACTTTCTCTCACATACTCATATATTCTCTTAATGTCTGTATATAAAAGCAGAATATATGTATGTGAGAGTGCCACAATGAATTATGTCTTATATGGCCCTTCATAGAAATACCCAAATTCCCAAATTCCCTTTGAAGCCTTCTGAGAGAGCCGACTGCTCCCTTGATGGTGTTTTTGCATCAAATCCAGCTCAGGGCTGCTGCTTCAGAAAAGCAGAAGGTAGCAATGAACAACTATGAAAATCTGTCTGCATCAAACTATTCGAAAAGTTCAATTTTGGGCAAATGTTACAGGCGTTTATTTGAATCTTTTAAATATTAAATCCCTCCCTAAACCCTAAAGGCTGATTTATACTTCTGCGTCTCCCCTCATCAGCAGGGGCTGACGTGGACATGAGCACCACATACTTGTGCGTCGATGTGTCCGTGTCACGCAGCAATTCTCTGCCGAAACGCTTGAGGGCAGTGTGGTCTCTCTGATGGTCCGGTCGCCTGCTTCTGGCCCCGCTACGATCTCTGTTCACTTTTCCACAGAGATTCAGAGCGTGTTATGTTAATCTACAGCTGATACATGTTGCTGTTTATCATACAGACATGATTACATGAAGAATAGAGAGGAGGAGATGAAATACACGACCGATGTCCGGGATCCTGGAAGTGTTGTAAATGCAGGAAACACAATGCCGCCGAGTGGACCAATCACAGAGCTTGCGGCCCGCGTTGATTCTATGCCTAGTTACATTTTGGAGGAGCTACGTGCGTAGGCCTCTGCGTAGGTACGGGAGCTACGTGGACCCCAGTGTAGGCTACACTGTCGATCTGCTGTAGAAGTATAAATCAGCCTTAAGCCCAGAGTCCTTGAGGACTTAATTGACATCACCTGGAAAGTGATTGAGTGCAAGAGACTGCAAGGCTGTAACTAGGAATGGGACAGCACTTTGCAACTTATCACGTGATTTGTATGACATCATGTAGCTCACCTAAGCTGCATTAGGAATTTTTGATTCATTACTTAACCACCAAGTTAAAATAATTGGTTGCACCGTCCGTGTTTCTTGTTTTCATCTTTCTCTTATTTCATTTCTGTGTAACGGCGTTTGTGTACCTTTCCATGCTTGCAGGCTTCCCCTAGGAGTCCTGTGTTTCACGTCACAATGTTATGAACTGTGGGTAATTCCCTCACGCTAAGTCTGCAAATATGCCCACTTATGGAATATGGCTCAAAAAGTCAGCAAAAGATCCCTCACAGACTTGAAGATTTGACATCGGGACAGCCCTGAGCCCTCACTTAGCACTTAGACTTAGCAGGAACTCAAAGTCAGTGAGTGCGTGAGTCTGGACATCAAGACTGGGCCATGATGTCAGCGTTGGTGTGAGTGAAGAAAAGCAACACGTTCACTAGATGAATTGCATAAGGCTCCATTATAAGACATTATCATAGCTGTGTTACCAATTACTCAAGGCGAGGCAAGTCTGTGTTAAACCTTTCAGCACCAAAACGATTTAAAGTGCTTTACATAAGACATGAAGGGCACGAAGCCAAGGTATAAATAATACACAAGACAACAGAGAAACACTCATTTAAATGGGATAAAAGGGTTATGAAAAGATACAAGCAGGCTTACATCAGAGTAAGTATTTCAGTGCAGCTGCGGTGGAGTTCAAGTTCAAGGTATGAATGAATAGCCAATCATGTCATCTCTTAAAGGTGAGGGGAACACAGAAATGCATTCAGCCTCTTTAAAGAACACAGAGTGGGAAAATGTTTTTTTTTTTAGAGTTGGTACAGTAAGATTTGAAAACATGTGTTCCTCCTCTGTGTTTAGTTTGTATCTCTAGGCCACTGGGTTGATGTGTTCAAGACCATCTAAGAGGTTTAGAAAGGTTACTACTCAGTGATGTGTGGTGAGGTTCATGGCTGGTGAGGCACTGAGATTAGAATTTAGATTTACAAATTTATGAGCCAAACAGCTCGGTTTGAAAGGAGTGGGTTATTTTCTGACCTGATTGAAGCAGATCTTTAAGCTCTGGCGTTGGTCGTCCTTTATGACAGGCGGTAACACTGTAGCTGTTTGCTAGGAGGCTCAAAGCCCGCCTCTTTACGTCACAATCACTTGACAGCAGTTATGTTGAGTTCAGCATTTCCAATATGGCTGCCTCTGTTGATTGGCATCAAAACAGTGCTTCAGAAACACGGTTGACGTCACGGATACTGCGTCCATTATTTATACTGTCTATGATTTACACCCATGTTGCTGATACTTGTGGTGCTCCTAAATGTTTGCTGGTGCTCCTAACTTTATGAAGTTGGCAGCACTGGTGCTACCAAGAAAAACTGTTAATTTGAGGCCCCTGTTACCAGACAAATAAAGAGCCTTTGACTTTGAAATTTAACAAGGGAACACTTCTAAGCATCACCAGATAAAATGTCCAGGAGAAAGTTTACTTGAGGTTTTCTAACCGCACAGCCAGTCATTAAAGCACTATCTCTTTGCTGCAGTCAGGTTCCTGCAGCAGGTATCTGCAAATATTTATTTAGTAAAAACAAACATGAAGTAGAGGAGCTCTGATGATATTTACCATCCAGTCTGGAAACGGAGTCATAAACACAAAAACACATCACAGAATAACTCACCAGTCTACTATAAAGCCGGCTTGCCGCAGCTTTTATGTGCTGCGCTGTTTTTCAGACGCTTCATTAAGGGAGCGCTGCTGATGTTCTGAAGAAAATAATGACACATTTAATGAAAACAAATTTACTGCAATCTGAATCGGACTGTTTGTGCAGAGTTCTGTCAATTACCAGAGGGGGACTGTGTCCAAACACAGAGTGTACAATAAGTTCAGAGTGAAGGCTGCAGTGTAATAATATAGATTTGAATAAGGAGCCCCAGAACTGTATAATCTCTGTTAGTGGTATGAAAGCTGCTTTTAAAGGGTTGGATGTTTACGTTATGCATTAACTGGACACATTAACTAAGCCTTACAGGGGAACCTTAATGACAGTCTTTGGCAGACTAAAGAAAGTTACAGAAAATGTGAACTGATTTAAAAAGAAACTCAGATTGATGTTTTCATTTAGATTCAAGCTGAATAACAGTCGAACAAATAACAACAACCCTGCCTGTTACTGAGGACTGATTGCAGTCCAGCCTTCACAAAACATTTAAAGTCTGGTGGATTTTTTCTTTGGACCTTTAAAAAAAAAAAAAAAATATATATATATATATCTATATATTTGCTTTTCAAAGCAGTGAAAAGAAAGAGTCTAATAATGGCACTTAATACTTAATTGGAATTTTTTCCCATCATTTGAATCCCGCCCTGGTCCTTCCCTGCGGCGATGCATGGAGGAACTCAAGGAAAACATGTAATAAGAGAAACATTCAGGAAGTTTTAATAAAGAGAAAATAAACGTGTTTCCCCCGGAGCATCAAGAGAAGTAAAATGAGTTTTGTTGTCGGTTATCTGCATACATTTAGTGTGTGCTTAGAGTGTACGTAGAATTATCAGCTGCAGTCCAACAAACACCTGCACACAGAGAAAAACAGCAGTCTGTGTTTATACTGTGTGCTGAATCCTGCTCAGGGCCACAGAGACATTCTACTGGCAGAATACCTTCTTATTATTTATTCATTACTTGCATCTGTTTTTATTAAAAAACCTATTCTGAGGGCATCGGTTTGGCTGAGCAGTTGGTCCTTGTTACACCAGTTGCTGGTTGGACTCCTGAGTATGACCATTTTCTGCATGTCTTCCCCCGCTCTCTTCTCCCCATGTCTTCCTGTCTCTAACAGCGCAGGCAAAAACGCTCGAAATAGAGCTGTCAGAGTTGACACACTAACCACAATGAACCTAATTTCTCTATTAACGCAGTTGTTTTTTGTGGTTGTGTTCTATTCAATTTCCCCTTTGGATCATTGAGCCACAGCTGCCTCTCCCTGCTTCAGTCGTGATGGAAGAAAACGACACCACTGGGCTTTTAATACATTTCACTTAAAAAAAACTCATTAGTGGACAAGTCAAAAGTAATCTGCACTTTTTGTCAAACTGAATTAAACGATCACCAAAGTACTGAGCTACCAGCTACGAGCTAAGCATACAGGTGCAGCTAATCAGACTGATGTCAGCGAGCAACCGCATCACATAAGCCGGCAGACAAAGACTGTTTGAATCACGGCAGACCTGTGGCTTGGATCTAAATCCAATCTATCCTCTTTGTTGCTTAGCGCCGCTCGAGTGGCTGCTTGTTGCAGCAGCTCTCTCTTCGTTGTTCTTTTTTCAACTTTTTTTCATATCTGTTTAGTTCTCTTTGTATTTGGAGCCTGTCATGACTATTAATGACTCATTTGTTGGCCATAGACACCAAACTGGCTCGTTTGCAGTGGTGTTTTTACTAGATCCTGCGTGTAACCTTGGTCGCATTGTTTACATATGAAATCAGCTGTTAGCAGCCCGGAGCATGTCGATGCTAAATGATGCTAGGCCCAAGTTCCCTTTGAGCTGAGGAGAAGGAGACAAGGATGACGTGCTGGTATTGAGGTGCAAGCTAAAAAAGACGACATCGACCTGTCCTTCCACCCACAGTTATGGTGAATGGAAGATCTATCTATGATAAGGTGGACGAGCTAACCCAGCACCAGAGGGAATACTGGCAGAGTAGCATCATGCTAACAGAGCTAACACCGGACATGAACGCCACATTGGAAGGATTTCACCTGCTGTGGGCGGACAGGATACAGGAGAGCAAGACTGAACTAACTGGTGAAGAAGGCCAGCTCAGTCCTGGACCCTGTGGAGGTGGTGGCTGACAGGAGAATTATGGCCAAGCTGTCATCTCTGATGAACATTTCTTTTTCTAAATATATTCTTGTTGAAATTCTTGTACTGTACACCTTTTTGTTTGCTGCTGTAACTCCATGAATTTCCCCGTTGCGGGACAAATAAAGGAGTATCTTATCTTATCTTATCTTACCTTACCTTACCTTACCTTACCTTACCTTACCTTATCTTATCTTACCTTACCTTACCTTATCTTATCTTATCTTATCTTATCTTATCTTATCTTATCTTATCTTATCTTATCTTATCTTATCTTATCTTATCTTATCTTATCTTATCTTATCTTACCTTACCTTACCTTACCTTACCTTACCTTACCTTACCTTACCTTACCTTACCTTACCTTACCTTACCTTACCTTACCTTATCATATCTTAAAGGACATCCTCAGACATTTACCCTACTGTCTCGGGGAACAACTGTTTCACATGTAAAGGACCTGTATTAAACAGTAATAGGTAACATGTACAGATCATGAGGAAGAAAGCCTTTAACATCACAGGTGATGCCTCATATTCTCAGCACTACCAGTTTGAACTGCTTTAGACTTCCACGAGCCACCAAAAATGTTTAGTAAAACTTATTTATCCCCAGAGCAATTAAATGATTAAATTCTTAAATTGTAAAACTCAAACCTAAACTTAACTTTTTCATTTTCATCTTAACACACACACACACACACACACACACACACACACACACACCTCGCTTGTATGTGTATGTATATATGCAAGGTATAAAATTAACTTTTTACCTCATCTGCCATTGGCTAGTGACCTCCAAAAATGTACCGGACAAATAAAATAATCATGCCTTATTTGATTTAAAATAATTACCATACCTTTTTATTATGAAAATACAACTTAAAAAAGGCGAAAGGCTGCGGCAAAGGCTGCAGCTCATGGTGTGGTTTTGTCGGGTCTGCAAGGACCGAGGTTGGACAGCCTCGTCAATTTTCCAGTTCTCTTTGAAACGTTGTAAAGTGACATTACTCAGTTTAGCTGTCTGGTCCTCTTCTTGATCGCCTCCTGTCTTTTTGTTTACCCTTTTTGTTCGTGCTCTGAAGCTGTCGCCTCCCTCTAAGTCATGGTTCATTTATTTGAATTATAAATCTAAAAGTCAACATAAAAAAAACACACTTTAATGCATTCATGTTCCCAAAGTAAAATAATGGTGCTTTACATTGTTAATATGGACTTTAAAAGTTTGGAAATATCTCAATATAGAATGTTTTCAATTATAAATAATGGGATTTTTTTTTTACATGTAATGAGAGTTAATTTACAAGACATGACAATACATGCAGTAGAATATATACTAAGATAGATATATAAGAATAATTCATACAGAAATAAAAACCTGCTCTGACAGTGGACTCATTATGAATAACGATTCATTTGTTCTTTAAACACTGGAAATTATTTCTTCCACTAGATGTTTCAAGGAAAAAATGAATTATGCCATTTACGCTATGAATGGAGAGCCTCACACGTGAATGAATGTTAATGATGGATGATTTATAAAAATCATTTCCTCCTTTGATTCTGAAGAAAAATGAATCAGCAGAAGAAAAGACGAGAAGAGAACACTTAAAAGCTGCTGTGAGGAACTTTTGTTTCGTATAGATTCTGGCACCCCCCTTGTGGACAAAGTGATACCTCTTATCTCTTGTCCTATACATGCAAAAGTAGTGTTTTCAACAAAAGCCTCATCCTGCTGTGTTCAACAGTCAACTTTATCAGGCAATGTGATTATTTTCCATGAAAACTGAGAAATAAAGGCTGTTTCTGAAGCAAGATGTCCATCATCTGGTCTGACACCTACCCCCCCAGGGCGGTTTCAGGCATGAAAAATTATAACAGAGAAGGTGCCAGTGTTGCTGCTGATGGACTTGTTTGCTATTGAAGATTATAAAGAGGCATCAGTATCATTTTCAGTCTGTTTCTCAGTCAGTTCAAAACTCCTCACAGGGCCTTTAAGGAAAGTTTTAGTCCCTGTGTTTGTCCCAGCTCAAACAGAGTGCTTTTCAACATGACAGAGGAAAGCAGCTCATTTTTCAGATGCTGAAATCAGTTAATGGTTGACAAAGAATCAATTTTAGACAGAACTGCCAAAGATTTCCTGCAAAAAGTTGATTCTGTGGCTTCTGATGAATTACTCAAGCTTTTGAATGTTTTACCCCACCCATCTGGGCTGGAACCTCTTTAAAAGAAACTACAGAAGCACCCAACTCTTTCAAATTTCAGCAGCTTCAAGTAACTGCAGTAAGTTTGGAGGATGATGCAAGATATTCTTAAAACAAGATCAGCGTGGTTAAAAATAAAGCAGAAGCTGACGAATAATGATTACACATTGCTGACCCATGGTGAAATCAGACTGTTCTCTCTAGAAGTCACAGCAGGCCTTCACTTAGCTATTAAAGAAAGTATGCACGTGTTTTACATCCTCTCTTTTGAGTGTTAAAATGGACTTCCAGCCTTAATGTCTGCACGCTCTCCAGGTTCCTCCTGTGATTTATGCCAAACAATCTCACAACTGCGGACTCTGTTCCATCAACAACCTTCTGACAGCTTGTTTTCTCACACTCAGTCCCTCGCTGTTTTTCTATTTAAGCCTGTCAAGCATCTGCACAGGTGGCCTGTTTCCAATCTGCGCTGACATTTTACATATACATGTCTATTTAAAGCAGCCTGTTTCCTTAGTTGTTTCTCTGTGCAAACACACATCAGAGAGGAAACATTTATAGAAGTGCAGACGGTGCTGGTTATAGGCTGCTGGCTCGGGTAAATTGTTGCAATTTGTGGAAGCAGCCGACAGACATCCGGGATTTCATAATTCATTCGCAGTTATCAAGAGCTTGTTCCGCTGTTCCGAGCACAGCTCCCCCGAGGCATGCTGGGTATGTTAAGGAACTCCCTGGGATTGGTGGAGTCTAGCATGGGTCATTGCTGATTACACTTCCTGGTGTTCCTCAGGGGCCGGGAGCGCCACAAAGGCAGCGTTTCATCTTCTTTTCATCCATTAGAAAAGGTCAATTTCAGCTGGGATGAGCACATGCTCGGATGAGTTGGAAGTTCCTCTCGGATTGTGCCGGATAAGAGATGCAGTTTTTGATTTATAAGCGTGTGAAATCAGATCATCAAAGGGAGCGCAGAGATCATACATGAACCAGAGGGACAGCACCGTAGCATGTGCTGCCCTCACTTTAATGAGCGTGGATCACTCTCAGATCAGGGAGAGTTTAATGATGTCAAAAGCAAAGCAAAAAGTGACTTAACACACACTACGGCACAGAGTTAACGCTACAACCTTCTGCACCTTATTACTGTACCAACGTTTATATATCCAGCATAAGATATCAGCAAGAAATGAGGCAACATCTTTAAATTGTGTAATCATAAAGCATCAAATAAAATAATGAAACCCTTGAGTCAGTTTAGACAGCTTGAGCTGCACTGATTTCACACGTGTTATTCCCACATTCACATTACAGACGTATACCCCTCATTTAGAACCCTGTTTAAACTAGTCTTACTGCCCTGTCTGTAACCTCCTACAGCTCTATCATATTCAGCATGAGGCAGAACCAGATTCTCACCTTTACACGCACAAATGCATGCTCATACAGGATTTATTGCTACAGTTTCTTCCCATGGTAAACATTGCATCAATATGTAATACAAGGAAGAGTTATTGATTAGCTGTCAGGGGGTGAGGGAGCTCTATGCCTGGGTGAAAATATGACTACCTATTTCTTCCAAAGTGTGAAGTCAGCTTCATTGGTTCTGTTTTCAAACTGCAATGAAAACAGATCTGTCTTTAACGTCTCCTGTTTATCCTGCAACTCAGGAAGAATATGCAAGGTCAGAGTTTTCCTCGAGGAGCTCTGAAGTAACACCACAGGTATACCCTTTACCTCCAGTTTTTCCAAGGGCTTTAAATTCTTTCTGAGCCGCTAAAGAGACTGCAATTGAGACAACAACTTAGTTTATTGGGCACCAGCAGCTCAATAGTATTGATTTGCGTCCAGCAGCCAGTGGAATACCAATGACATGAAACATTGCAGCTAAAAAGGAACATGTTACGCCCTTCAGCTCTGCAGGGTTTTTTTTTTCCACCGCTGTGTTTCTTCTTAATATCTCAGCCTGCTTGTCAGCATCGTAATGTGGGATGTGAGATGCCAAGTGTGCGTCTGCAGACATGAGTTCTGAGCATGCAGGCTGTGTTTCTGATGCTTTTTTAATGGTAAAATTGAACTGTTTTGCTGGATCAGATAAAGATTCAGAGTTGCTCAAAGGGGATTTTATTGGAGTTGTATTAAACTGAAGCCGACGTACACCCCAAGACATTGACTTTGTGTTAGTCGATATCACCACAGGGCCCCTTAGAGAACCGGTAACAACTCGAAAAACTGGTCTGGACTAAAATCTGAAAAAGTTTTGCTGCATTACAAAAAGAACTAGATATTTAATTTACAACAACTGTATTTAAGCCGTTTTATGTAGTGTTTCATTATGTGAATTAAAGAGGTTATCAGTTTATCCAGCCGCTGCTTTATCAAGAACACACAGTCAATAGAAAGCGTGTTGTTAATTAAAGGTTGATTAATGACCTCTTTTTCTTTAGGAGAATATTTCCAGCAAATGAAACTAAAGCCACACGGGGAAATCAAAGGGAACAGAGAGTGATGTAGAAAATGAGGGTAATTATCACTCCAGTGGAAGAATCCTTAAAAACATCAGAGTTAGGAAGTAGCTTGAGATGTGTTCACATGTGCACAGAACTCCAGGTGAGCAGCATGTGGAACCTTCATCTCATCTTTACTCTGACTTTTTATTTTATTTTTTATTTTATTGAGAGTCAGACTGATTATAGATTTGTAGTTTCCCTGAAGACGACTTGAGTTTCCGTTTAACTTTTCACAGCCCATATAGAAACAAAGACGGCTTCTCACTGTGTAAGTTGAAGAGGTACTTCATAACAGAAGCCTTGATTTTACACAAACGTCTGTAATTTCATTGAAATAAAGAACATAAGCACTTTAGTGATGTCTTAGAAAACACAGGATATTACTCAAGTGTTGGTTTATGTTCCACATTTGAATGCATATCCACTTTTAAACAAATAAAGATGAAGAGTATGTTGATGTGTTTTCTGTATGTTGTCACTCTAAAAACACAGATGGGAATACAGGAAGAGGAGAATCCAGCTCTTCACAGTCATGTCACGTCTGTTCATGCAAAGACGTGACACCTGCTTTTATATTTCTTCAAACACTCAGCCCTACCTGTTCAAACACAGATAGAATGCAAATATCATGTGGCTTGCAGAAAAAGTCATCTTTAATGGCAGCTTTGGTTCAGAATAAATCACCTCAGAGCTATAAACTCAATCACAGCAGCTGACCAACATGCTCACAGCTTAGCAAAGTTTGGTGAAGTTGCACCGACTCCTGAGGCTCCTCTGCCTTCAAACTTCCCTCTCAGGGATTGAACATGATGCTCATTTGCTGAGCAGAACTTCAAACCCTTTACAGTGTCTTGCCTCCACCTTTCGTCCACTCCCCTGTCCCCACTCTGCCGGCTTTGATGATCCAGGGCCAGGAGTAGAAGAACTAACTAGGAGGCAGAATGACTCTTTGCATTTAAATCACACATTAACAGAGAGAACTTTCTCTCGATCTCGTGACTTTTGGGGATTTTATCTGCAACAGGGTTGTTGAGGTACAGTAAGTTCATGAACAGCTGAAGGGCCTATTCATTAATACTGGCACCAGTCAGACATGTTAGCATAAATCCCATTAGAGTCAAACATGGACATCGGCATCTTTGAAATCAAACTCTCGCAGAGTAGTCTCTCTCTCAACTCTGATTCTACTCAAAGCTAATCCTGAACATTAAAGGAGTCATTTTAAACTTTCAGAAATGTGCTTAATTTGCTTCCCTTCCAAGTGTTGAATTGTAAAAACTGATTCTGATGTTATGTATTCGGAAAGCTGGAGGCTATGTAGAGGAAAACAGCACACCAGGATCTCTTTAGAGTTCAAAACCCGCCCTCACTGAGCGATCACGTTTGTTTTAAAGAGGGCTGAAAGAAGAGCAGTTTAAGATCTTGGGTTCACGCCAGGGTTTTATATTATTTTGTAAAATGTGCACAAAGCCAGGATAGTTCTTTACTAGATATACAGACCTGATGATCTGATGATGTCTCTGCCAAACAAAAAAGAGAGTTACCTCGCTGAGACTAGTCCATGTTTATAAAGTTCATGTTAGGTACAAGGACCTAACCCTCAGGCCCAGTCCACACGTATGTAGATATTGTTGAAAATGTCTTTTTAGTTTGGTGTCACTGAAGTCAGAGTTCTTCAAAAACTCCTTCTAAGTTGGAGATTTTGAAGAACTGTGAGTTTTTTGTTTTTTTAACACTTTATTTTCCATTTTCACATTTTCTTTTATAACAAAAACAGTAGTGTTGCCAACAACTGGCATTAAACAAGTGGTCACGACTTTAATAAAATTACATAGGACAAAAAATAACCAAAAATAAATAGATTAGACACAAAGTAATTGTGTATAGATATATAGATATGTATATAAACATACACACAAACAAAAATAACTGTGTTTTGTTGTTTTCGTGTAAGCAGCAAAAACAGAAGTTTTGGTAAACACATAAAACACCTGCACATGGCAATTGTTGTTTATATGTATTGTGCTCACGCCATAGACTGTATAAATAATGGACGTAGTATCCGTGACATCACCCATCTGTTCCTGATCGCTGTTTTGAAGCCAATCGTCAGCAGGAGCCATTTTGGTAATGCTGAACTCAAGTTAACTTAGTGTAAGGTAAAGAGGCAGGGTTTGAGCCTCCTAGCCAACAGCTACAGTGTTCCCGCTTGTCAGTCAAGTCAGTCATGTCCTTATTTGGGCAAAATCTTGTAATATCTTCTAGGGGTGCAACGGATCAAAAAACTCACGGTTCGGATCGGATCACGGTTTTGAGTCACGGATCGGATCATTTTTCGGATCAGCAAAAAAAAAAAAAGAAAAAAAAGAAGTCAAGACAAATATAACTTTGTCCTCCATTTATTTTGTAAAACACGTGTAAACTTTTGCCCATTAAATAAAAACAAGATTAAACTCAAAATGTACAGCATGTGCAAAGCACCCTATCTGTGGGCCCAGTCCTCATTCACTGCATTTCATGTCATGGCAAGTGAAGGAGCAGAGGAACTTCTAAAGTTTCACTCCATTCTTCTTTCATTTGCTGATTTTCACCGTCCACTTTTGTTTGAGCTGCAAACTGTGAACACACCGTTTTCGTGCATTCTAGGGTCCAACAGCTGGCAAAGTGCCAATATGTGAACTGCTCCATAAACCAAAGTGAAAGTTAAAAAATTGCACTCGCAGCAGTGGACTCTAAGAGACCCAGTATCTGCGTATCTGACATGGAGACAAGTCCCGCTAAACACACGGTGACTGGACCAAAACACAGAGTGAAGGAATAACAGTTCGGGGGCCATAAATAGGCGACTGGATGTGGCCCGCGGGCCGCGTATTGACGGCCTCTGGTCTAGTGGGTGCGCAACGGAATTTCATGACGTGGCTCAAGCACATTCAGCATTCACTGTATTTCACAGGGAAACCAAAATGCTCCCATACATGTGACTTACAAGATGCAGGAGGGTTTTCAAGTTCCTCTGCTCCTTCACTTGCCATGACTACCGCTGCGCTTGACGAGCGAGTGTGGATTGAACATGCGGTCATCACGTGAACACGCGCAACTTTTTTCATCAACCGATCCGTGGACCACTAATATCTTCTGAACCTTTGTGTTAGAAAAAAAGTCACCCTGTACAGTGTGTGATGATAGAGAAATAAGCTATGTAGACCCAAGCTGTTTTTTGTACCAGGCTGTAAACATGTTTATTTCTGCTGTAAAGATCGTCTTCTCTGAATGGGTGTGAATGGGTGTGAATGTGGTTTCTGGTGTTCCTGCAGCCAGCCTCAAGTGGATTCTTGATGAATTGCAGTTTATAACACTTCCACATGGGCTTCATATTTTGAGACCGGAGGTTGACTCTTGGCACACGCCAAGACGGCGGACTACCGGTATGCTTGCGTCTATTCGATGTAACTGCATGTTTCTAAGGAAACCTGACTGTCCTTCATTATAACACCACACCACGAGGGTGAACAAATATATCACACTCAATATTTGTAATTCAACACTCCGTACACATTTTAAAGACGATGTTTAGAATTACTGCTCTCTCAGGTAGACGCTCAATATGCATGTGCACAATGTTCTTGAAGGTGTTTGACGTGACAGACTGATAACACATTGTGAACACCTTCTGGCCTGGTATGTTTGGGCATTTTGAACTGCTTCTGTGTTGCCATGTGGACAGAAGTTTTCAAAAACACCTCTTGTGTCGGCAGGATCTTTAGCCTCAGACTTCCTCAGTTGTCGTCCCAGGAGCAGCAGAATGGACATGACACTTTGGTAGAAAATGTGACCCACTCTTCGGTGAGGTGAGGTATAACACTGCGAATCTGGACCCTTTATCTTACCCTGAAATTGTGTCCACTTGTCATTGTGACTATTGGTCCCGCTGAGGATCTAAATTCACTTTCTTTTATCAGAGTTAAGGGAGGACATAAACTATGTGTGTGGAGACTGAACGGGCCCGCTAAATGCTGAAGGCAGACCACAGACAGACTGGAGAAATGGAAAAATACACCGTGAAGGAGAGAACTCAATGTATTGTGGGTAGATTAGGGAGTGATAGGCTGTGGGGAAGTGATGGAACTTTTTTTATCACAGTAGCCAAACTTTTCCATGTGGAACTTTAACTTTGCTGTTGCTTTCTTATCCTCTTGTTGCACATTGAACGATAAAGGCTCGGGCAAATAGTGAAATTGTACTCTGCAGTTGAGAAATAACTGACGGTGCCTCAGCCATCTATGACGCCTGTGCTGTGTTGTTCCCCGCTCTGGACCTTGAGCACCACACATTGTTTGAATCCATCAATGAGTGCAGGCACATTTTCATCCCTGTGCATCAGCCAAGTATATAATGTTATAGAAATTACATTGACAGCACATGCTGATTGGCTTATTATGCTGCTAGACGGAGATGTGATTACACTGGCTCCATCTGATTTACCATTGTCTTTGGAGAACTGCTGCTGACCACTGTAATCAGTTTATTCAATGGGCGAGATTTTTCAATGGGGCATGAACATAATACACCGCGTTCTTGAAGGAGATTAAAACGACAGTGCAGAAAGTAATCATTCGTGAGCTCTGACACGTGAATTATTAGCAGATGAATCTTTCCTCTGAGTGTGACATCTCTTCAACACATCACGACGAAGACGCTGCAAAGCCAGAATACAAGGTTAATTCTACTCTCAAGCAAAAATAGATGTGCCACATACACTACCGTTCAAAAGTTTGGGGTCACCCAGACAATTTTGTGTTTTCCATGAAAACTCACACTTTCATTTATCAAATGAGTTACAAAATGAATAGAAAATATAGTCAAGACATTGAGAATGTTAGAAATAATGATTTTTAGTTGAAATAATAATTTTGTCCTTCAAACTTTGCTTTCATCAAAGAATGCTCCCTTTGCAGCAATTACAGCATTGCAGACCTTTGGCATTCTAGCTGTTAATTTGTTGAGGGAATCTGAAGAAATTTCACCCCACGCTTCCTGAAGCACCTCCCACAAGTTGGATTGGCTTGATGGACACTTCTTGCGTACCATACGGTCAAGCTGCTCCCACAACAGCTCAATGGGGTTGAGATCTGGTGACTGCGCTGTCCACTCCATTACAGACAGAATACCAGCTGCCTGCTTCTTCCCTAAATAGTTCTTGCATAATCTGGAAGTGTGCTTTGGGTCATTGTCCTGTTGTAGGAGGAAATTGGCTCCAATCAAGCGCTGTCCACAGGGTATGGCATGGCATTGCAAAATTGAGTGATAGCCTTCATTATTCAAAATCCCTTTTATCTGGTACAAATCTCCCACTTTACCTGCACCAAAGCAGCCCCAGACCATCACATTACCTCTACCATGCTTAACAGATGGCTTCAGGCACTCTTCCAGCATCTTTTCACTTGTTCTGTATCTCACTAATCTTCTACTGTGTGATCCAAACACCTCAAACTTTGATTTGTCTGTCCATAACACTTTTTTTTCAATCTTCCTCTGTCCAATGTCTGTGTTCTTTTGCCCATATTAATCTTTTCCTTTTATTGGCCAGTCTCAGATATGGCTTTTTCTTTGCCACTCTGCCGAGAAGGCCAGCATCCCAGAGTCGCCTCTTCACTGTAGACATTGACACTGGCGTTTTGCGGGTACCATTTAATGAAGCTGCCAGTTCAGGACCTGTCAGGCGTCCATTTCTCAAACTAGAGACTCTACTGTACTTGTCTTGTTGTTCAGTTGTGCACTGGGGCCTCCCACTTCTCTTTCTACTCTGGTTAGAGCCTGTTTGTGCTGTTCTCTGAAGGGAGTAGTACACATCGTTGTAGGAAATGTTCAGTTTCTTGGAAATTTCTCGCATGGAATAGCCTTCATTTCTAAGAACAAGAATAGACTGTGGAGTTTCATATGAAAGTTCTCTTTTTCTGGACATTCTGAGAGTATAATCGAACCCACAAATGTGATGCTCCAGATACTCAACTAGCTCAAAGAAAGGCCAGTTTTACAGCTTCTCTAACCAGCAAAACCGTTTTCAGCTGTGCTAACGTAACTGCACAAGGGTTTTCAAGGTGTTTCTAATCATCCATTAGCTTTCTAACGCAATTAGCAAACACAATGTACCATTAGAACACTGGAGTGATGGTTGCTGGAAATGAGTCTCTATACACCTATGTAGATATTACATTAAAAACCAGACGTTTGCAGCTAGAATAGTCATTTACCCCATTAACAATGTATAGAGTGTATTTCTGATTAATTTAATGTTATCTACATTGAAAAAAACAGTGCTTTTCTTTAAAAAATAAGGACATTTCTAAGTGACCCCAAACTTTTGAACGGTAGTGTACATTCCTTTTCAATGGTTCTGCCTTGACTTTGGCAACTCCTCCCTGCCACCTCTGATTTTTTTTTTTACATTTTATTAAAAACAAACATGTCATATTCAATCACAGGCATGGCTGGGCTTTTTAAATCAACACATTTCGCCCTGATATCCACAGGAGGGTCGTCTGCCACAGCAGCAGGTATGAAAATGATGTGTCTGTCCCTCTGTAATTAACCTGACTTTAATGACAGGCCGCTAAATTGAGGACGATGTGAAGCCGGTCGCGTCAGGTCACAGCTTTGTCAATAACACAACTCATTCCGGTCTCAGTGGGATGGTACCCGCCTCATCTGAAACAGCTTTTGTTCAGACTTAATTGCAATAAATGGGTCAAAAGGTGCCAAAATAATATTGTGATGCAGGTTTGTCAACAAGATGAGGAAGGTAAACAAGTCTTAGATGAAGTTTCTCCTAAGGGACGTTTATGTTGGAACCTCAGGACGTCAGGAGAAAGATGGTGCTGATGAGGTTTCACAGCAAGGATGTCTGGTTTGTGCAAATACTCAACGTGTGCAGATATACGTGCAATACAAAGTCATGTGTGTATTTTGTGATTGGAGTCTGCTTTATGACAACATGATCTCTAGCAAAACTTCTGACATGAGGTTTACAACCTTATTCAGCCTTTGAGTTGATTTTCGAAGAATGTACCACCTTAGGATAAATATCAATCTCACTTTGCAAGATGACGTATAGATAGATTGAAATTTATGTGTCACCTAAATGCTGGTTAGGATTTTGGTTATTTACTTATAGTTACAAAAAGCAGATCAGTCCATGCCCTGAGCTTTAAAATCCAGGGAATAACCGCAATAATAAAAATCACTGTTACGGTCGCCCAGGCAACAATGATGCAAAGGCTCAAAAATTGAGACTGCAACATAAAAAAAAAAGGGACGCCACACAGAAATGCCAACTGAACTCCAAGCTTTCTTTTAAGTAGAAACCCCTCCCAAATTGAAGAACCAAGAAAATCAAAAAAGAAGGCCGGCCAAAAGAACAAAAGATGGAAAGTCGGGCCAGTCGCACAATGGACTGTCGCTCCCAGCACCTCACCCTAAACTAAACTGGGAATAAAGAAATCTAGACCATAGGGCAAAATAACACTGATAACTAGACTACCAGGAGTCTCCAGCCCAAACTAACACAACAGACGAACATAAACTCCAACAAACTAAACATGTCTGGGACAATGAAAATCCCACTTGGGACAACAAAAAGGGAAGGGGAAAACAACCCAAACCCTTCCTCGTGCGTGTATCGTTCAGTCAGAGACCGCCCAGCTCGCTCTGCCACTCTTTTATAACCTCCCTCCTATCTGAGCGCTAATAGCACCCAGGCCAGAGGGACAGAAGAGAGAGAGGAAACCCTGAGGAGCCGTACATAACAATCACTCTGAATAAAAATGTAATTCGCCAGTTCAACTTAATCTGTAGTTTCTTTTAAGTGCAAGTTCCTAGCATGCAAAATTACAGATAACGTTTTGTGCATGGTAAGAAAGATTAACAGGTGGTTAGCTTGGGGCGCCACAGTGCACTCAGTCTAAATGTAATCAAATTGAATAATTTATAAATAAATGTACCTCCTGTGCAGTGTGTTCAAGTGAAGACAAGCTATTTAGACCATAACTGTTTTTGAAAGGCTGTAAATATGTACAATTCTGTTGTTCAAATGCTCATTTAAACCTGGGTGTTAATGTGGATTCCTCAGCCTCTAGTGGTCATTGGAGGAACTGCAGTTTTTGGCACTTGTTATGTGAAGCTTGGGTAGAATATTTGTATCTCAATGAAGACAACTAACTTTGTTGAACACTTAGTTAGATTCATCTTGTGATGCTAACAGTAGTTAAAAACAGCTCAGGTGCGTACTGGAAGAATGCTCTGATCGCTCACTTATAGTGATACATACTCGTGTTTGCTTGCTTGCTAACCAGGTTGTGAAGCATTTGGTGCTTTGGTGCTTTTATAGTTCTATGTATCAGTGTGTTTAAGTGTGCTAAACAGAAAGTGTAAGCAGGATATAACAAATGAAAACTGTGCAGTTCATATCAGTGGGTGGAATTATTGTTAAATAGACTTTAAATATGATTTATATTCCCTCTTTTGCAGAGTCTACGACTTTGATCTTTCACCACTGTGTCTCAAGTTCCATCTGTTTTAATCAGTCTGTTGTTTTGCATATAATTATGTGTTTGTTTCGTTGTTTCTGATGTGCTTGTGATCTCAACAACATTGGAGTTGAGGGAAACCTCAACGTCTTTTCCAGAATAAATAAAGGTTTTGAATTGAATTGAATGCATGTTACATGGCTGGTGTCCCCTAGTTTAATCGTAGTCTGTTCTAAATGTCATCTTTTAATAAAAACATAATGGGTTCAAACTTGGTGAATGGTTTGCACACTAATGGGTCAGTAGCTAAAGTACAATGTCCGAAATGTAGGCCTGTATCTATTCTTCAGACGTATCACAAAATACGTTTTCAGTTTGTAAGCAAAATGATCAACCCCTTGAGTTTGAGAGTCTTAAGTTCAGCCTGTTGTACTCACACTGCTTCCCAAACCATCAAAATGTCTGCCAGCCTGCATGTGAATGTTACCTCAAACCCACTGCTTGTGTCCTCAAAGTACTCTCATCTTTGTCTCATTTGTGTGCCTGTGAATGTGCCTCTCGAGTCCTATGCTAACAAGGGGGTCAATCCTAGCGCCCCCTTAAGCTCTCTCCAGTTTATGAAAGGCATTTAGAGTGGATTTGCATTATTTATTAGCTTTGCCTATATGCCCTCCAGTGTTTGCTTGAGCTTTTAATACCTTGCATTAACAGCACACTGCACAGCAAGTGACTGGTCCAACAAACAGGTCTCTCAGCTGCATAAACAGCCTCTTCCTTCTCTCCCTGATTACAGACAGACTGCTTATACTGCCTGTTTACTGGTCTGCTTTATCTATCACACATCAACTGAAACACCGCAGACGTATTAAATTAACGTCTGGCTATTTATTGTGATCTGTCCGTATTATAAAATGTATGCAGCCTGGAAAGCGTCACATGAAGTATATTTCAAATTGTAGAGCATGTATTTTAAAACACACGTTTATGTGAATCAGGATGAATATTTCAGCAGCTGTTGATCTAAATATACAGCGGCAGTCTGGGATCAGGAGCCGTTTGCACTGCACCGACATATTTTTACATTCAGCATCACTCCACGTATATTTACGGTACCACTGCTCTGGAGTTAAGTGTGCAACATGAGCACAAATGGATGTCTATGTTACATAAGTCAACAGTTATGGAGTGAGAAGTATGAGTATGAGTGCCTACCTCTACTTACATGAAGCGTGCAGCACAGTGTTGTGGCTAATAGCTCGCATTGTGATAAAGGTGTTACACAGGTTAAGCTGCTTACATACATTTACATTTCCATATCCTCTCACAAATATCCCTGCATACCTGAAATAATAAATGAATTCAGACATCACTTTACTACTTAGAAGAGCAGCAGAACACGATAAGGTGCCTTTGTGAATGAGCACTTGGGTTACAGTTTGTAGCAGCTTGGATTACAGCCACACAGAGGGAGAACTTTCATTTTGGGATTCATTTTTTGAACTAAAGTTTCAGAGTTTGAAAGATATCTTTAAAGGATTCTTTTGATTCTCCATTGTCTTTTCTTGTACATCAGCTTTCTTACTAGGGATGTAAGCAGTTTAATCGAGTATCGATTCATTGATTGCTAAGAAGTTACTCGAACACGCTTTTTTGTTTTTGATTTTCTATCACGTGGAACAAACATCATGTGGTCTCATATTTGGTTCAGCTATCAGGGAGGTGTTTTAAGTTTAAAGCATGTTTCATGGGAATCAGCTGACTGAAGGTGTTGCACACAGCGGAGACGCTCAGCTGGGTGCTGCGGCTGAGTGACAGGTCTCCACGAGCGCTTTTTTTCTCCGCCGCCGGACTGATTATGACCCGGTTGCGCTCCCAATTGACACCTGACCGCATTCACATGCTTATTTTTCTCAATAAGAACGAGTAGACAGAAAACTAGGCACTGTGAGTCTGAAATATGTTTCCCTTGTTGCAGTAAATCCACTTTTGTAGTCTAAGTCTTCACTTTATATGACCATGCGTCCATGGAGGTTATCTTTATAAGCCTGCTCCACATGTTGATTTTCAGTATGTTTAACATTATGTACCCCTCAATACGATCCGTAGCTATTTAGTACCATCAGTTATAAACATTGTGTCATGAAGGAAAATTTGATTGAGGGGGAAAAACGCATTTGGCATTGTTTTTGACATGGAAAACGTTCACATTTTTTTTAGTGATTAATCAATAATTGATCGTTAACATTTCCAAAGATCGATCGCAGAAAATACTTGAAATTTACATCCCTATTTCTTACTCATCATCTTCCTGTTTTAAATACTTGATTCTGATTGGCCAAAACCCCCACGTTGGTAGCCGGGTAATGTGAAGTGAGCGGGTGATTGTGCTCCTGATTACGTCTCACCCTGTCCGGATTCTATTTAGCATTTAGCAAAATCACCTGCTCACCTCTCGTTATCCCTCACATAGAATCTAATTATGAACTCATGCGTTTGTGCTTAGTTAAACTCCGCTAAGAACATATTTGAGGACTGATGGAGGAACATGAGGTCACATCAGGTCCGTTACAGTTTCATGTCCTCTGGATTTAATAGCCGACATGTACGCTTGTCTTCTTGTCTGCTGACCCCTGTTCTGCCTGTTATCTGTACTCTCTCTCTCTCTCTCTCTCTCTCTCTCTCTCTCTCTCTCTCTCTCTCTCTCTCTCTCTCTCTCTCTCTCTCTCTCTCTTATTCTTGCACTCTGCTGTCCATTATTTCTTCGTCTGAGATCTTTCATCTTTTCTTCCTCTTCAGGTGCAGACAGTCTATCTTTAGGAAATATTTCCATATCCTCTCACTTCCTCTCTGTCTCGGTCTCACTGTCAGCGTAATTGATATATAAAATATTATAGGTTCCAGAGTTAGGATGAGTCATTTGCATATAATGGGCTGATAACTGATGTACTAATGAAAGCCCAGAGCCGCTCTCAGGAAGGATGAGGCTTATGAGACTAATGGCCGTTTAAATAATGCAGAATAAGTGATATTTTTCAGCCAGATCAAAACCTCTGGAGCTCTGTGCTGAGGAAACACAGGAAACCTTCAGTCTGACTGAACTTTAGAACAAAGTGGAAACCTTCAAAGTACTTTTATTTCTTTTTACTGGCATCTGCTGATCCTGCAGAGTCTCTGAGCCTGTTACTGAAGACCCAACATAAACATTGTTAAGGTACTAATGATGAAAGAGTTGCTTTCTCAGGGTCCTTGAGTCACTGAAGGAAATCTGTGAACTTTATTGAACTAAGTTGCACACATTTGGTGCATTAGAGATAATAGGTATGTCCCACATTGGCTTTGACAGATGGTAGTTTGGCCCTTAATGACAAAAAATTGAATCATCACTTGAGAAAACCTCATGTCTCTTCATTGTTGTTGGTTGAACCTCCACTTTTCAACGTACAAGTCTCAAAATGACCCTTTGATGTTTGCCGCTCAGGTTTTTTTACTCAAAGCTGGGGTTGGTAGTCAGATTTAGATCCACTTTTTGTTATACTGGTTGAAATGATCTTTCTGTCCCGATGGTAATCAATACATAATGTGTTCTTAAAAAAGAGTGGAAAAAAGCTGCTATCTACAGCCGGAGTAAATCTGGGAAAACACCAACCAATCCCTGCCATTAGGAGCCAAATGATGAAACCAATCAAATCCCATCCTGCCGTTCTGCCCGCCTCCTGCAAAGCGTACATTTCATGTTTGTTTGTGTTTGTTTGTAGACGGTGTCCTGAGGAAATGCTACATTCAAATTAATGCTAGTTTTCCATGGCTAGCTTTAACTTAGACATTCAAACATCTCTCAGAAACAAATGAACAGGGTGATCAGTACTGGTTCAAACACTGTGTGAAGATATTCACAATGCTTCTCTTTCACATTTACAAAATGTAATGAGAAGCTGAGAGCTGAGCTGCCACTAGCTTGTTTTAAGAAGTGTTTAATGTTTACAAGGTTTCAACCAGGAACACAGATATCAACAGAGATCGTGTTCTCTAGTTAAAAATAAGCCCACTAGTTAAAACCAGTTGGAAGGAGCTATTTTAGGTTTAAATGTAACATCATTCAGTGTTACTTGTGAGGCTTCAGGGGCTGTAGGGTGAAGCATTTGACTCATGTATGTAGGTGTAGGAGTCCAGAGCCTAAATTAAAGAACATACAAGTCTCTTGTATTTAAAACCAATTCAAATCACTAAACATTGACTCTGCTGCAGCCCTACGTGCCACCAGGTCACATTTTTATTTCATTTTCTAGTTTGTGAGAAAAGGAAAAGAAAAGCTTCTCATGCTCAGTCACTCTCTGTTCATTATCACACCTTGTCTTCAAAATTAGATTAGACAAAACAACTCCAGGGAATATTTTCACATTAACGTCACCGAGGAGCTATGGCCTTTAATGCACCGTTAAAGTATTATAGCTGATTCTACATGATTTTTGTGACATTGCCTGTGAGCTTAAAACCACCAATCCTCTCAGGATAATGAAGCTGCTATATCTGGAGGGTGAGTGAAGTTAAAGTTGATACTCTGTCTGGTAATTAAACAGACTTTCAGTAAGGAGCAACTTTCCCTAACCCTGACTCAGTCGACTTAGCTGCCCCTCGCTGTGTGAACTAGCCGCCTGTGGCCTGTCGGTTACGCATCGTGGCTTCATTTCACCTAAGCACCACTTCCCTCTCACATCACTCAGGGGTATGCCCTATTTGGCTGTTATATCAGAGAGCTTACTTAACATGTCCCCAATATCTAACTGAGTCCCTGAGAGAGTCCCTGTCTCATGTGAGCACTTCATTTATCCCTGTGGGGAGCTTTGCCACTTTCCCTGACCTGCTGAATGTGAGTAATTTTGCGGCGTCTTCCAGTCCCAGGTCTTCAAATATCAACACTTTGCTGTCCTGACAAATGCTTTAAGCTGTTTAAAGGTCTGAATTTATCATTTAGCAACTGGAGATAACTTATTAGCTTATTTTTAAAGTATGTTTCCTTAATTGGAAGCATTTTAAGATCAATTTTAAGATACCTTAAAGTGTCTGTTATCGATCTGTTTTCTTGTTTGGATTGATTGAACCTTCAGGTAACTTCACTTTGAACATCTGAGGTCTTCATTTGTTCCTAGGTACCCTTAAACGTCTATTTCTATGTCTGTTTCATTCTTGTGATCAATCAATCAATCTTTATTTATAAAGCACCAAATCACAACAAATGTTCTCCTCAGACTCTTTCCAAACAGAGCAGGTCTAGACCGTACTCTATGTTCTATTATTAACAAAGACCCAACATCAAGACAGGATCAGATTTAGTCCCATCTTACAGACAGGACTCAGTCTGATCTCATCTTAATCCACCATGAGCAGAGCACTTTGCAGCATTTAGCAAGTTACAGTGGCAAGGACAAACTTCCTTTAACAGGCAGAAACCTCCAGAAGGACCAGACTCATGTTAGACACACATCTGCTGAGACCGTGTTGGGGAGAGGGATAGAGGGAGATGAAGAGAGAGAGATGATAATTGTGAGACGGATAGTAGTAGTTGTGGCAGCGACTGAGAGGAACCTACGAGACAAGGGAACTCAGTCTAAGCCTATAGCAGCATAACTAAGAGCTGGTCCAAACCTGATGCAGCTCTAACTATAAGCTTTATCAAAAAGGAACGTTTGAAGCCTATTCTTAAAAGTAGAGAGGGTGTCTGCCTCCTGCGCCCTGACTGGTAGATGATTCCAAAGGAGAGGTGCCTGATAACTGAAGACTCTACCTCCCATACAAGACTTTAGGTACGATGAGCAGGCCTGCATGTTGGGAGTGTAGTGTTCTAGAGGGGTAATAGGGCACTATGAGGTCTTTAAAGATACAGAGGTATCTGACCATTAAGAGCTTTGTAGGTCAGAAAAATGATTTTAAATTCTAGTCTAGATTTGATGGGGAGCCAGAGCAAGGAGGCTAACACAGGAGAGATGTGCTCTCTCTAACTAGTTCTAGTCAGGACATGTGCTGAAGCATTTTGGACCAGCTGAAGAGTCCTCAGTCTTTCAGGTACCCTTTCCTGTCTTTTACCAAGTAGCCTTCAGTGTTTGTTGCAAGGTGTTTTATTCTCTCATAACACACGGTTGTGTCTGTTCAAAGAGTCTTCCCTTTTTACAATATGACTTTTATGGTCTGATTTCATGCAGGTTTGATTTTAAGAACTTGCGTCTAGATCAGTTTTACCACCCTTTCTTGTCAGTTTTGAGTTTTTTTAATCATTCTTTTGTCTGTTTTGAGGTAAACCTTTTTTTTCTTCTTCTGTTTTTGTTGATGACGTTGACATTTTATTTTTTCCCTGGATCACCAAACCTTGTGTCCTGAGTAGCAGTCCTGACTACAACTCCAAGCAGATTCTGTCAGTCTTCCTCCAACACTGCCTGACTTTCAATAGACACAGCAGTTGCTCCGAGCATCCAATATAGTGGCTGATGGGTTTACTTTGGAGTTAGTTGAATGTCTGGTTTGTCTCGCTCCACAGCTAAAGGGCACCTTGTGCATCTCTATGAGACAGCCACAGTCTTGAAGAAATGTTGGTATTCGACCACTTGGGAATGAGAATGAGCTCAGTTATCCTGCTCACTTTAATGTCATATTATTGATGTTTATCTGTCTCACCATATTCTTTTCCCCAAAACGTCTGTTATCTGAAGAGAGAGAAAAAAAAAGCTACACATCTCGCCTTGCTCCTTGCTCCTTTCAGTCTTGGGCCCCCAGTGAGCTGCTCACTGTTGTGAAGACTTTGTAAGTGAATGCAGTGGCTGAAAGGCTGTCCCCAAGCTTTCAAGCCATGGGGAACACGGCAGATGAGTATGAGTGCTCTCAGCATTAGCTTTTGTTCAGACTGACAATAGCAGTCCAGCCTGAACAATGCGAGCAGATGTGGCGGTGAGGAATTTGAGCGTCTGACCCCCCAAACTCTGAAATATGCATTCTTTTCCCCTTTCTGAATGACCTGCAGAACAAACACTTATCCAGCTAAACCTCCACTCATCCTCCCATCGGTATAAGTGTTGACTCAGGCAGAATAATCAATTCATGGTGATTAATTGGTTAATTGGTAACTGCCTCTAGGTATCATCTTGGACCATTCCACTGTCTTCTGGCATTAATTCAATTAATTATATCAAGATTATTATTCTGCCATGTAATCATTTAATTAATCCACATTAACCCCTCTTATTCTGTGCTCTACACTCTCATACTGTGACCAGGAGAATGTTAAAATAAAGGTTAGTGAACTGATGCAGAAATCTTGCATTAGCAATAGCCATTTAAATACAGACAGTTTTGTGCACTTTATGTAAAAAATCTAAAATAAACAAGTTTGACAGAGTTGAATTATGATCATCCAAAGCCAACAGATTGTGGAATAGATTAATGAAGGAGTTGAATCCTCAATATGTCAGATATTTAATCACTTCAGATCCTTTACTGTCAACTAATCCCCCTCTTTCCTCTCTCTTTCCTTTCGTCTTAACCAGCACACAGAGGAAACTGTGTTTTAGTTGTTTGAGTAATTCAAAAATAGAGCAGGAGCAGACGTGATGTAATGTGTTATTTCACAGACTGCAGGTGTCTGGCTGAGTTTTTGGGGCTCACTGTTGATGGTTCTTTATTTCCGCCGGTAGCTGAACTTCTATCCTTTTGAGACCCAGAAAACCTCCGCAGATTACAAGTAGTACGAGCAACATTTGCCTTTCACATCCTAACAGCGTCTACACGCTGCGTTTTGGGTTTGTAAAAGCTGAGGCAACGTGAGAAATAAAGCTGCGAGTGAGGATGATGATGTCATTCCAGAAATGGATTACATGAAAAGCAGTATTGACTGATACATACCAAAATATTGCTCTAGACCTACTTTTTAATTCCCTGTAACATTTTCCTCTCCTCCTTCCAGATAGTGTGAGTAATAAATCCCCCCGTGTGAGCCTTAGTATTTC